>NW_026647483.1:0-161207 GCF_950295315.1 Erinaceus europaeus | reverse complement strand
TCGACAACCCCGCCACTGTCTTCTTCTCAGTCTTCATGGCCCTCTGGGGTGAGCGGGGACATGGCGTCGGGGTGGGGGACACGGCGTCTGGGGTGGGGGAACATGGCGTCTGGGGTGGGGGGACATGGTATCTGGGGTGGGGGGACATGGTATCTGGGGTAAGCGGGGACACGGCGTCGGGGTGGGGGACACGGTGTCCGGGTGGGGGACACGGTGTCGGGGTGGGGGACATGGAGTCTGGGGTGGGGGACATGGAGTCTGGGGTGGGGGACATGGTGTCTGGGGTGAGCAGGGACATGGCGTCGGGGTGGGGGACACGGTGTCGGGGTGGGGGACATGGAGTCTGGGGTGGGGGACATGGAGTCTGGGGTGGGGGACATGGTGTCTGAGGTGGGGGACATGGAGTCTGGGGTGGGGGACATGGTGTCTGGGGTGGGGGACATGGAGTCTGGGGTGGGGGACATGGAGTCTGGGGTGGGGGACATGGTATCTGGGGTGAGCGGGGACATGGCGTCGGGGTGGGGGACATGGTTTCTGGGGTGGGGGACATGGAGTCTGGGGTGGGGGACATGGAGTCTGGGGTGGGGGACATGGAGTCTGGGGTGGGGGACATGGTTTCTGGGGTGGGGGACATGGAGTCTGGGGTGGGGGACATGGTTTCTGGGGTGGGGGACATGGAGTCTGGGGTGGGGGACATGGTTTCTGGGGTGGGGGACATGGAATCTGGGGTGGGGGACATGGAGTCTGGGGTGGGGGACATGGAGTCTGGGGTGGGGGACATGGTGTCTGGGGTGGGGGACATGGAGTCTGGGGTGGGGGACATGGAGTCTGGGGTGGGGGACATGGAGTCTGGGGTGGGGGACATGGTTTCTGGGGTGGGGGACATGGAGTCTGGGGTGGGGGACATGGTGTCTGGGGTGGGGGACATGGTTTCTGGGGTGGGGGACATGGAGTCTGGGGTGGGGGACATGGTTTCTGGGGTGGGGGACATGGAGTCTGGGGTGGGGGACATGGTTTCTGGGGTGGGGGACATGGAATCTGGGGTGGGGGACATGGAGTCTGGGGTGGGGGACATGGAGTCTGGGGTGGGGGACATGGTGTCTGGGGTGGGGGACATGGAGTCTGGGGTGGGGGACATGGAGTCTGGGGTGGGGGACATGGAGTCTGGGGTGGGGGACATGGTGTCTGGGGTGGGGGGACACGGCGTCTGGGGTCAGCTGGGGACACAGCGTCTAGGTTGGGGTGGACACAGCAGCTGGGGTCAGCTGGGGACATGGCATGTGGGGTCAGCAGGAGTGCGGTCCCCAGGGCTGTAGGGGTGCAGAGGGTGGAGGGACTGGGACGGGCTCGACTGTCTACCAGGCTGGGTGCTGGGCTGGGTGTTAAACAGAGTGCTGGGCTGGGTGCTGGCCTGGGTGCTGGGCTGGGTGCTGGGCTGGGTGCTGGGCTGGGTGCTGGGCTGGGTAGTGGCCTGGGTGCTGGGCTGGGTGCTGGGCTGGGTAGTGGCCTGGGTGCTGGGCTGGGTGTTGGGTGGTACAGGCAGGCAGCAGGAGGGTGGGGAGAAATCTTACCTCAGCAGACCCCTCCCAGCAAAGCCACCCTGGGAAGAGGAGGAGTGGGCTCTGGGCCATCTGCCCCTGCCCCTCCCCATGGCAGACCCCTTGTTCCTTGTTGGCAGCCTCGGGGGGCCTTCCCTCCCTCCTGTGGGGACATTCCTGCCCCCCGTCCCACGTCCCACGTGGCAACAGCAGAGGGGCCCTCACACCTGCCGCTGGGCAAGGGTCTGCGCCCCCCCCCCGACTCCACCGGCCCTGGATACGCAGACATGCTGTCCCCTGGCATCAGTGACATGCCGCCTCCAGGTGCCACCCGCCAGAGCCCCGCACCCAGCCGCAGCCGTGACAGCGTGTCTTGGGGGTCACACACATAGTGGGTCCTGAGGCCTGGCAGCCGTGTGAGAGCAGAGACCTGCAGAGACTCCTCTGCTATCTCAGTTGGCCCAAGACTCTACATGGAGTAGTGGTGACGGTCCCCTAGCTGAGCCCCCACCCCAGCCTCTGTGGGGACCCTCGTTTGGACAGGGCAGCGGGCAGACAGAGAGGTGGAGGCGGGAAAGAAGGACAGGCAGTGGACGGAGGGAGCTTCTCCAGGCCTGCAGACCTGCCTCAGAGCGAGGGTTCCCAGGCCCGGGTCGCTGAGTCAGTGCCCATGTGTATTTTTCTTGACTGAGTAATATTCCTCTGAGTTCCGCTCCTCACCTCTAGCTTCAGGATGGGCATCTGGGGGCCCCAGTGTTGGTTACTGTGCTCGGGGCTCAGCTGGATTCCACTTACCTGCCCTCACCAACCAACCCCCAGCACCCAGAGAGAAGGTCCCATGGCCTGCCCGCCCATCTCTGAGCTGTGCCCCCCACCCAGCACTGGGTTGTGGGGGCCGTGACCCTTCCAGAGCTGCAGGGAACTGAGACCACGTGTGGTCACTTCACCCCGGGACAGAGCTGGGCCCCCTGTCAGGCCAGGGACCTGGAGCCGGCTGCCCCCGCCCAGAGCCTCAGCCCAGCCACCTGTGACACACCGTCCTGCGTGGGGGCTCGGGCAGAGGATGGAGGGTAGCAGGCCCCCTGGGCAGAGGCCACGGGCCCCACGGTGACGTGGGCACAGCTCAGAGGACAGGCCCTGTTCCCCTCCCTCCCCACCCGCCCGGTCCCTCACGGGGTAGGTTTCCCCTTTCTTTGCGATGCTGGGCTCCCACCCGGGCCCAGCCTCCCCCAGCTCCGGGAGCCCCTTCCCCGCCGTGCCCACGGCCACCGCTCAGCCTGGGGGCTCCAGGGCGCCGTGAGGCCGGGGCTGTGCCGCTGCCCTGCTGACTGCGGCTGCCTCCCTCCTCAGCGGCCACCTTCATGGAGCACTGGAAGCGGAAGCAGATGAGACTCAACTACCACTGGGACCTCACGGGCTTCGAGGAGGAGGTGGGTGAGCGAGCGTGCGGGGGCGGCCCTGGCACCCACAGGGGCCAGCGGGGTTTGTGGAGGGCGTCCCGGTCGCCCACTGGGAGCAGGGGCTGGGCAGGGGTGTCCCCGTCACCCAGGGGGACAGGGGACTGAGGGCCCAGCCCAGGGCTGTGTCCCCCCACGCTGGCCCACTGCTGTCAGCGAACCCGCCCTCACCCTGTCCTGGGGCAGCCAACACACTGGGGTGCACCACTCTGCTGGAGGACCCCAGAACCAGCCTCTGTGCTGCCCTCCACAGGGGGGACGTTCAGGACACAGTGACCCCGGGGTGGCCCACCCTGTCTGTCCTGTCTGTCTGTCCTTCCCTCACCTGTGGCCGTTTTTTCAAACTCATTTCGTTTATTTCACGGCGGGACCAGGGGCCGCGGCTCCCTGGGAGTCTCCAGGCCCCTCTCGTGGCAGCTTCGGCCAGAAAGGGACAGACAGGACAGACGGCCGTGCCTACTGTGTCCTCTCTGCGGCCCGCGGGTGCCGTGGCCCTGGCGCTTTGCGCATCTTGGGGGGGTGGCGTCCGCCGTCCCCCAGCTGCGGCCAGGAGAGCTTGGCGTCTCTGGGAGCCGATTGGGGGGGCTGTCCCTGGATTGGGGACCCCGGCTGGGCAGGAGGAGGGGGCTGGAGTCTGAGGACTTTCCGGATCCCTTTGGGGTCCCCCAGCCCTTCAGCTAACTGGGCGGCACAGGGACTCTCCAAGGCCCTGGGTTCAAGCCCCAGCACGGAAAGAAAGGAGGGAGGAAGGAAGAGAAAGATAAGATAGGCAGCCAGCCAGACAGACAGACAGAAGGAGAAAAAGAATGTGCAAACAAAAGCAGCGATTGCATGCAGGCTCCCCGGCGCCCCATAAAAAATAGTAATAACCAGCCGTGCCCTCGACTCTGGGACCTGGGCCCTGCCCCTGGGTATCCCTCCCTCCGTCCCTCTGTCCGTCCTGTTCCCGGGACTCTCTCCAGAGCGGCCAGTGACGAAGCATCTCTGTCTCTCCCACGTCCCCGCCGCCGCCCGCAGGAGGCCGTGAAGGTTGGCATCAGGGGGAGGGGGGAGAGGGTCTGCAGACGCCGGGGTGCCGGGGGGAGGGGAGGCTCAGGGCTGTGCCCCGGGCGGGCGGGCGGCGTGGACCCCCAGACCCGCGGCAGGCGCCGCTCACTACGCCCTCCGCCCCCAGGACCACCCCAGAGCCGAATACGAGGCCCGGGTGTTGGAGAAATCACTACGCAGGGAGTGTAAGCACAAAAAGGTAGGGCCAATGAGACTCATCAGCAAACCCAGGTGGGGGTCCCGCGGGGGCCAGTGCTCCCCTCACCCAGATGGGGGGCCCGTCAGCTGGGGGTCTGGCCGCCCCACAAGAGGAGCCTGTGTAAAGACAGGACTTGGCGGCGGCTCACGCCGCCTGTGCCCCCCACCCCTGTGACCGGCCGTCTCTCGCAGACAGACAAGGTGAAGCTGACCTGGAGGGACCGCTTCCCCGCCTACCTCACCAACCTGGTCTCCATCGTCTTCATGGTAAGTTCCAGAAGCGGGGGGGTGGGGAGATGGGGGGGGAGGGGGTGCGCCCAGGCTTGGCACCATCACAACCCCTAAAATGGGAGGTTTTGGGGCCAGAAGGGCGCCTGGCGGGCCGTAAGTAAGGCCCCTGGCACCACATGGGAGAGCCACGGCACTGGGGGAAGCTCTCTCTGTCTGAAAGCCTGGAGCAGTCAACCCCGCATGCACCGGGCCCCAGTGTCCCGCCATTAGGCCGTGACGGGGCCTCCACAGCGACCCCAAGGGCCCCCGTGCCCCCTTCCCGAGGGCCCCACACGTGCCGTCATGTCAGGGGGCCGGTGGCTTCAGGTGCTGAGGCCCCAGATGCTGGGGGGATGAGGCAGGGGACAGTCGGGGACAGCGGGGGCCCGGCGGGGTCTAGGCGCATGGTCCCTGCAGGAGACGGTGGGCACCCCTCTCGAGCGATAGGCGTTAGTGTCACCCTGGGGTGTGACATCAGGGCTGGGCACGATGCCACAGTCCTTGCAGACCCGTTTTCTCTGGGCTGTGCCTCTTGGTCACAGCATGGCTGCTCCGGCCCCAGCATCACCTCCACCGTCCTGGAGGAAGGAGCAGGCAGCGCTCCCGGGCGGGGAAGATGCTTTCCCAGAGACCCGCCCTCACCTCTGGCTGCCACCCCGGGACCCCCGCGCCCCCCAGCCTGGGAAGTGGGCTCCTGTCCCACAGAGGCAGGAAGGTGGGCAGAAAGCCTGCTGGCCATCGGCATGGGCCCGCATTCCAGACGGTGCCCGCCCGGGCGTGCCAGCTGAGTCAGCGTCCCCGCTGGCGGGGTCCCGCGGTTGGCATGGGCGCGTCCCTGGCAGGAGCGAGGGGTTTTCCAAGGGAAGCCGGGCCCTCCCCCGCCCCCGCCCCCACCCCCGCCCCCGCCGTGAGTCACTGTGGGCAGACGTCTCACCCCCAACCACAGCTACCTCCTGGCTTCTCAAGGAGGGGACAGGGGACACGGGATACAGATGGGGGAATCGGGGTCACAGGGTGAAGATGGGGGGTCGGGGGTCAAGGGGTGTAGATCGGGGGTGGGGATCACAGGGTGTAGATGAGGAGTAGGGGGTCATGGGGCACAGATGGGGGGTCCGGGGTCACGGGGCGCAGGTGGGGGATCGGGTGTCACGGGGCGCAGATGTGGGTCAGGGGTCACGGGGCACAGATGTGGGTCGGGGGTCACGGGGTGCAGATGGGGGTCAGGGGTCACGGGGCATAGGGCTCAGAGACCCAGGGCCGAGGAAGGTCCCAGACCGCGCGCCCATCCCCGTCCCCGTCCCCAGGTGGCCGTGACCTTCGCCATCGTGCTGGGCGTCATCATCTACCGCATCTCCACGGCCGCCGCCCTGGCCATGGCCTCCTCGCCCGCCGTGCGCTCCAACATCCGCGTCACCGTCACGGCCACGGCTGTCATCATCAACCTGGTGGTCATCATCCTGCTGGACGAGGCCTACGGCTGCGTGGCCCGATGGCTCACCCAGATCGGTCAGCGGCCGGCACGGCCCGCCCCACGGGGACCCCACGGCCTGGCCCCCAGTGACCCAGGACCCAGTCCCCCCCCCCCCGTAACCCCCCGCCCCATCCCCCCGTGACCCCCCCGCCCCGTCCCCCGTGACCCCCCGCGACCCCCCCACCCCGCCCACCCGTGACCCCCGCCCCGTCCCCCCAGTGACCCCCGCCCCGTCCCCACCCCCGTGACCGCCTGCCCCCCGTGACCCCCCGCCCCGTCCCCCCAGTGACCCCCCGCCCCGCCCCCTGTGACCCCCCGCCCCGTCCCCCCGTGACCCCCCCACACCGTCCCCCGTAACCCCCCCACCCCGTCCCCCAGTGACCCCCCCGCCCTGTTCCCCCTTGACCCCCACACCCCATCCTCCCGTGACGCCCCGCCCCCCAGTAACCCCCGCCCCGTCCCCACCCCCGTGACCGCCCGCCCCCCGTGACCCCCGCCCCGCCCCCCAGTGACCCCCCCGCCCCGTCCCCCGTGACCCCCGCCCCGCCCCCCGTGACCCCCTCGCCCCGCCCCCGTGACCCCCGCCCCGTCCCCCCGTGACCCCCGCCCCGCCCCCCAGAGGTCCCCAAGACGGAGAAGAGCTTCGAGGACCGCCTGATCTTCAAGGCTTTCCTGCTCAAGTTCGTCAACTCCTACACCCCCATCTTCTACGTGGCCTTCTTCAAGGGCCGGTACGCGCCGGCCGGGCGTCCTGGTCCCGGCGGCCGGGGGTGGGGGTGGGGGTGGGGGTGGGGGCGGGCTCTCTGGGGTCTCCCTCACGCCGCTCCCGTCACGCCAGGTTCGTGGGGCGCCCGGGGGACTACGTGTACATCTTCCGCTCCTTCAGGATGGAGGAGGTGAGGGGTCCGCCGGGGGCGGGGCGCTGGGTCCCCTGAAAGGAGCCCGTGTCGGGGGTCCAGGTCCTTTCCCCGGGGAGGGAGCCGGCCACGCGCGGCCCTGGGTGCAAGGCCGGGGAGACGCTGAGGCCATGCAGGGGAGGGGGCCATGCAGGGGGCGGGGCCATGCAGGGGCGGGGCCATGTAGGGGGAGGGGCCATGCAGGGGGAGGGCCATGCAGGGGGCGGGGCCATGCAGGGGAGGGGCCATGCAGGGGAGGGGCCATGCAGGGGGAGGGCCCATGCAGGGGGAGGGCCCATGCAGGGGGAGGGCCCATGCAGGGGGAGGGCCCATGCAGAAGGAGGGGCTGTGCGGAGGGAGGGGCTGCGGAGGGAAGGGTCATGCAGGGGGAGGAGCCATGCGGAGGGAGGGGCCCTGCAGGGGGAGGGCCTGGCTCTGTTCGGGGATTTTAGAGACAGAGACGAGAGAGAGACACAGAGACGGCGCCACTGCTCGCGAAGCCTGGTTGCCAGCTGGCTGGGCGCCCCCAGATCCTGGCCCCTGACCCCCCCGCCCCTGACCCCCGCCACTGACCCCAGCCCCAGACTCCGGCCCCTGACCCCCCCCCCCCCCCCGCTCCTGACCACGGCCTCTGACCCCGCCCCTGACCCCCGCCCCCAGACCCCGGCCCCAGACCCCGGCCCCTGACCCCCCCCCCCCGCCCCTAACCCCCTCGCCCCTGACCCCGGCCCCAGACCACCCGCCCCCAGACCCCGGCCCCTGACCCCCAGCCCCTGACCCCAGACCCCACCCCGCCCCCGACCCCGCCCCCAGACCCCGGCCCCTGACCCCCAGCCCCTGACCCCGGCCCGCCCGCCCGCAGTGCGCCCCCGGCGGCTGCCTCATGGAGCTTTGCATCCAGCTGAGCATCATCATGCTGGGGAAGCAGCTCATCCAGAACAACCTGTTCGAGATCGGCATCCCGTGAGTGGGCGGGGCCGGCCGGGCCGGGGGCGGGGCCTTGGGCTCTGGGCGGGGCCTCTGGTGGGCGGGGACCGTGGGGTGGATGGGGAGTGGGCGGGGCCAGTGGGCAGGGCGATGGGTGGGCGGGGCTGGCAGCGGATGGGGCCGCTGGGCGGCTCCACGCAGGGGCGTGGCCTCAGGTGGCGGCTGCGTGGGAGGGGCCTTGAGGGTGGGCGGGGCCTCCAGTGGGCGGGGCCGCGTGCTGCTCGGTATGGAGTGGGCGGGCCCGTAGATGGGCGGAGCCATGAGTGGGGCCCTGGGGGTGAGCATGGGGGCGTGGGGGGGGGGAGGAGAGCTGCTAGTGCTCAACAGAGGAGACCCACTCCCTGGGTGCTGTGCAGGGTGCTGAGAGAGGAGAGACCCCACAGCCCTGCCCACCCTCCATGGGCTCCCTGGGTGCTGTGCCTGGTGCTGAGAGAGGAGAGACCCCACAGCCCTGCCCACCCTCCATGGGCTCCCTGGGTGCTGTGCCTGGTGCTGAGAGAGGAGACACCCCACAGCCCTGTCCACCCTCCATGGGCTCCCTGGGTGCTGTGCCTGGTGCTGAGAGAGGAGAGACCCCACAGCCCTGCCCACCCTCCATGGGCTCCCTGGGTGCTGTGCCTGGTGCTGAGAGAGGAGAGATCCCACAGCCCTGCCCACCCTCCATGGGCTCCCTGGGTGCTGTGCCTGGTGCTGAGAGAGGAGAGACCCCACAGCCCTGCCCACCCTCCATGGGGCTCCCTGGGTACTGTGCAGGGTGCTGAGAGAGGAGAGACCCCACAGCCCTGCCCACCCTCCATGGGCTCCCTGGGTGCTGTGCCTGGTGCTGAGAGAGGAGAGACCCCCACAGCCCTGCCCACCCTCCATGGGCTCCCTGGGTGCTATGCAGGGTGCTGAGAGAGGAGAGACCCCACAGCCCTGCCCACCCTCCATGGGCTCCTGGGTGCTGTGCCTGGTGCTGAGAGAGGAGACACCCCACAGCCCTGCCCACCCTCCATGGGCTCCCTGGGTGCTGTGCCTGGTGCTGAGAGAGGAGAGACCCCACAGCCCTGCCCACCCTCCATGGGCTCCCTGGGTGCTGTGCAGGGTGCTGAGAGAGGAGAGACCCCACAGCCCTGCCCACCCTCCATGGGCTCCCTGGGTGCTGTGCAGGGTGCTGAGGAGAGACCCCACAGCCCTGCCCACCCTCCATGGGGCTCCCTGGGTGCTGTGCAGGGTGCTGAGAGAGGAGACACCCCACAGCCCTGCCCACCCTCCATGGGCTCCCTGGGTGCTGTGCAGGGTGCTGAGAGAGGAGACACCCCACAGCCCTGCCCACCCTCCATGGGCTCCCTGGGTGCTGTGCCTGGTGCTGAGAGAGGAGAGACCCCACAGCCCTGCCCACCCTCCATGGGCTCCCTGGGTGCTGTGCAGGGTGCTGAGAGAGGAGAGACCCACAGCCCTGCCCACCCTCCATGGGCTCCCTGGGTGCTGTGCAGGGTGCTGAGAGAGGAGAGACCCCACAGCCCTGCCCACCCTCCATAGGCTCTCACAGGGTCTAGGTCAGGGTTTGAACGCAGGGTCTCTCTTGGGTGAAGCGTGAGGTCTCCCCACTGCATGGAGGGCGGGCTGGGCTGCGGGTCTCTCCTCCTCTCTGTATCTGAACACTGGTGTAAAGAGTTTTCTATTTGGAGTCGGGCGGTGGCGCAGCGGGTTAAGCGCAGGTGGCACAAAGCGCAAGGACCGGTGTAAGGATCCTGGTTCGAGCCCCCGGCTCCCCACCTGCAGGGGAGTCGCTTCCCAGGCGGTGAAGCAGGTCTGCAGGTGTCTGTCTTTCTCTCCCCCTCTCTGTCTTCCCCTCCTCTCTCCATTTCTCTGTCCTATCCAACAACAACAACAATAACAAAAACAATAATAACTACCACAACAATTAAAAAACAAGGGCAACAAAAGGGAAAACAAATAAATATTAAAAATTTTAAATAAAATAAAAATAGAAAGAGTTTTCTATTGGGTTTGGAGGTGGCACAGGGGTTCTGTGAACACCCTCCTGCCTGAGGCTCTGAGGTCCCGGGTTCCATCTCAGGCTCTGCCGGCAGCCAGGCCTCAGCAGGACTCTAGTGTCTTTCTGTATCTGTTTCGTTAAGATAAATAAAAATGTTAAATATATGGGGGTTTAAAAAAAGTTATTTGTGTGGTCCGGGAGGTGGCACAGAGATGGGCTTTGGACTCTCCAACATGAGGGCCTGATTTCAATCCCCGGCAACACACATGCCAGAGTGATGTCTGGTTCTTTCTCTCTCCTCCTGTCATTCTCATAAATAAATAAATCAAATATTTTTTAAACAAGTTATTTGTTTACAGAGAGAGAGAGAGAGAGAGAAGCAGAGCATTAATCTGGCCCTGTGATGCCAGGCAGTGAACTCAGGATGGTGCTCTGCTGAGCTGCTGTCCCCTTACACTGTCCCCTGTCCCCCTGTCCTCCGTCCCCATGTCCCCTTGTCCCCCATCCCCCGTCCCTTTGTCCATCCCCCTGTCCCTCTGTGCCCCATCCTCATCCCTCTGTCCCTGTCCCTCTGTCCCCTGTGCCCCGTCCCCTGCCCCCATCCCCTGTCCCTCTGTCCCTGTCCCCTGTCCATCTGTCCCCTTGTCCCCAGGAAGATGAAGAAGTTGATCCGCTCCCTGCGGCTGAAACACCGCGGCCCCTCTGCCCGCGAGCACGTGAGGCGCAGGCAGCGCTATGAGGTGGACTACACCCTGGAGCCCTATGCGGGCCTCACGCCAGAATACATGGAGATGAGTGCGTCCCTGCTCACGGACGGACAGGCGGGAAGGACGGGACCTCAGCCCTGGGCAGAGAGAGAGGAGGGAGGGAACCTGCATTCTGAAGGCCCCACTGGGAAGGAGCCATGGACTCCGCTGCCAGGGCCTGGGGCTCAGAGTAGAGTCTAGGGTCCTCCAGCCCTCAGCCCGGCCGAGCCTGGAGGGCCAGGCCCCTGGTGCCCCCGCTGCCCTCTGACTCCCTGCCGCCCCCCAACACCCCCGACCACACCTGGTGCCCCCTGACCACCCCTGGCACTCACCCCTGACACCCCCTGGTTTCCCCTGACCTCAATACCCCTGGGGCCCCCTGACCCCTGACACCCCTAATGCTAAACCCTGATGCCCCCTGGTCCTCTGACCCCTGATACCCCTGGTGCCTCCTGACCCCTGACACCCCCTGGTCTCTCCTGACCTCGATACCCCTGGTGCCCCCTGACCCCTGACACCCCTGCCTGACCCCTGACACCCCTGGTGCCCCCTGTCCCCTGACACCCCTGCCTGACCCCTGACACCCCTGGTGCCCCCTGTCCCCTGACACCCCTGCCTGACCTCTGACACCCCTGGTGCCCCCTGTCCCCTGACCCCTGACACCCTGGGTGACCTCTGTCCACCCCTGGTGCCTCCTGACGCCCACGGGCGCTAACCCCTGCACAGTCATTCAGTTCGGCTTCGTGACCCTGTTTGTGGCGTCCTTCCCGCTGGCCCCCCTCTTCGCCCTGCTCAACAACGTCATCGAGATCCGGCTGGACGCCAAGAAGTTCGTCACTGAGCTCCGGAGGCCGGTGGCCGTGCGGGCCAAGGACATCGGTGGGGGGACGCGGAGGGACGCGGGGGGACGTGGGGGGCAGGGGAACGCGGGAGACACAGGGGGCAGGGGGACGCAGGGGGACATGGGTGGCAGGGGGATGCGGGGGACACGGGGGGACGTGAGGGGCAGGATCGCCGCCCGCCCTCAGGGTCCCAAGCGGGCCCGGGGGTCTCTGAGCTGCCCCCTCGCACCCCCAGGAATCTGGTACAACATTCTCCGCGGCGTGGGCAAGCTGGCCGTCATCATCAATGTGAGTGGCCGGCGGCCTGGCCGGGGCCCACGGAGACTGGGGGGGGGGGGCTCCAGCAGAATCTCTCCCCGTCCCGCCCTCCCCCACGGCCCCGAGACCCCAAGAGAGACAGAGACGGGTGGGCAGGGAGACACACGGGTAGAGACGCCCCCCACAAACACCTCTGACCTTGCTTTTCTCTCTTTTTAAAACTATTTTATTTAGTTATTTTTTATTATTATTATTTTTTCCCAGAGCCCTGCTCAGCTCTGGCTGATGGTGGTGTAGGGGATCGAACCTGGGACCTGGGAGCCTCAGGCGGGAGGGTCTTTTGCAGAGTCCCTGTACTGTCTTCCCAGCCCCTCTGTCTGTCTGTCTTCCTGTTTTTTTAAAGACTTTCTTTTTACTTTGTTTACTTGTTTGTTTATTTATGGAATAGAGACAGAACCTGAGGGGGAGGGAGACACACAGAGAAACACCCGCAGACCTGCTTCCCCACTCGTGAAGCCTTTCCCCCTGCAAGTAGAGACCGGGGGCTCGAACCCAGGTCCTGGCACATGGTGAGGCGTGCGTCAGCCAGGCGTGCCATCGCCGGGCCCTGCCTCTTCCTTCCTTCCTTTCATTTATTTATTTATTTATCTATCATGTTTTAATTTGATTTGATGGGATGGGACAGAGAGGAACTGAGAGGAGGGTGCAGAGAGAGAGTCAGAGAGACACCTGCAGCCCGGCTTTGCCACTTGTCAAGCTTTCCCCCTGCAGGTGGGGAGTGAGGGCTCGAACCCGGAGCCTTGTGCCCTGTAATGTGTGCATTTAGCCAGGTGCGCTACCACCCCCACCCCCTTTCTTTTCTCTTCTTCTTTTTAATTTCTTTATTGGGGAATTAACGTTTTACATTCGACAGTAAACACAATAGTTTGTACATGCATAACATTCCCCAGTTTCCCATTTAACAATACAGCCCCCACTAGGTCCTCTGTCATCCTTCTTGGATCTGTATTCTCCCCACCCACCCACCCACCCCAGAGTCTTTTACTTTGGTGCAATACGCCAATTCCAGTTCAGGTTCTACTTGTGTTTGCTCTTCTGATCTTGTTTTTCAACTTCGGCCTGAGAGTGAGATCATCCCATATTCATCCTTCTGTTTCTGACTTATTTCACTCAACATGAATTTTTCAAGGTCCATCCAAGATCGGCTGAAAACGGTGAAGTCACCATTTTTGACAGCTGCGTAGTATTCCATTGTGTATATAGACCACAACTTGCTCAGCCACTCATCTGTTGTTGGACACCTGGGCTGCTTCCAGGGTTTGGCTATTACAAATTGTGCCGCCAAGAACATATGTGCACACAGATCTTTTCGGATGGATGTGTTGGGTTCCTTCCTTTCTTTTTTAAAAAAAATATTTATTTATTTATTTATTGGGTAGTGACAGAGAGAAATAGAGAGGGAGAGAGACAGAGAGACACCTGCAGACCTGTTTCACCGCTTGTGAAACTTCCCCCCTGCAGGAGGGGAGTGGTGGCTCGAACCCGGGTCCCTGTGCATGGAAATATGTGCCCTCAACTGGTGTGCCATGCCTGGCCCCCTGCTCTTTCTTTTTTTTTTTTTTTTAATTTTTGTTTAGTTTTTATTTATTTTCCCCTTTTGTTGCCCTTGTTGTTTCTTGTTATTGTTGTAGTTATTATTGTTGTTATTCCTGTCATCCTTGTTAGACAGGACAGAGAGAAATGGAGAGAGGAGGGGAAGACAGAGAGGGGGAGAGAAAGACAGACACCTGCAGACCTGCTTCACCGCCTGTGAAGTGACTCCCCTGCAGGTGGGGAGCCGGGGGCTCGAACTGGGATCCTTACAGTCCTTGCACTTTGCACTGCCTGCGCTTAACTTGCTACGCTACCGACCGACTCCCTATTTATTTATGTTCTCCCCTTTTGTTGCTCTTGTTGTTTATCATCATTGTTGTAGTTATTGTTGTTATTGCCTTCATTGTTGTTGGATAGGACAGAGAGAAGTGGAGAGAGGAGGGGAAGACAGAGAGGGGGAGAGAAAGACAGACAGACACCTGCAGACCTGCTTCACCGCTTGTGAAGCGACTCCCCTGCAGGTGGGGAGCCGGGGGCTCGAACCGGGATCCTTACGCCGGTCCTTGTGCCTTGAGCCACCTGCGCTTAACCCGCTGCGCTACCGCCCGACCCCCTAAATTTATTGTTATTAGTATCTTTATCTGTTGGATAGAGACAGCCAGAAATCAAGAGGGGAGGGCGAGGTCAAGAGGGGAGGAGACAGAGAGACGCCTGCAGCCCTGCTTCACCACTCGTGAAGCTTTCCCCCTGTGGGTGCAGACCGGGGGCTCAAACCCGGGTCCTTGTGCCCTGTACCGTGTGCTCAACCAGATGCGCCCCCGCCCGGCCCCCGCTCTTTAGTTTCTAAGTTGACTTCCCCCTTTCTGTAAAGTGCAGGAGCCGAAAGGAGGTGGGGGGGGGGGGGGGGACTCATGTCAGCTCACCTGCTAAGAAGCCCCGGGTTCGAGCCCATGGGTGGCAAAGAGGAGTTTTGGTGTCTCTCCTCTCCGCCGACGAAAACACAAGGGCCTGCGAGCCAGCTCAGCTGGGAGGGTGCCGTTCACAGTGCTTGCAGTCAGGCCCCGGCCTGGACCCCGCAGCGCCGGGGGAAGCTCACAGGCGCCGCCGCCTCCCCCAGGCGTTCGTGATCTCCTTCACGTCCGATTTCATCCCGCGCCTCGTCTACCTGTACATGTACAGCAAGAATGGGACCATGCACGGCTTCCTCAACCACACGCTGTCCTCCTTCAACGTCAGCGACTTCCAGGACGGCACAGCCCCCAACGACCCCCTGGACCTGGGCTACGAGGTGCAGATCTGCAGGTACCCACCCGCCGGTCCAGCCCTGGCGCCATGTGGGGATGCTGCAGCGCCTGGGGAAGCTCTGCCACTGTGATGCCCTCCCCCTCGCCACCCCCTTTGGTTTATTTATTATTATTTTTCCTATCGAGGGGGTTAATGCTTTACGAAAATCACTGGCATATTCATACAATGTCATCATGTGCCGGGCCCCCAAAGTTTTCTTCCTCTATACCTCCCCCTGAATTTTTCTTTTAAAAAAATATTTTATGTATTTATTTACTAGCTAGAAACAGAGAGAAATTGAGAGGGGAGGGGGAAGGGAGACAGACAGACAGAGAGACGCCGGCAGCCCTGCTTCACCACTCGTGAAGCTTTCCCCCTGCAGGAGGGGACCAGGGGCTTGAACCTTCATCCTTGTGCCTTGTAACATGTGCGCTCAACCAGGTGCGCCACTGCCTGGCCCCTCCCCCTGAATTTTTTATTTTTTAATTTGATTTTTGTTTCCTGAGAGCCCTGCTGAGCCCTGGCTGCTGGTGGTGCTGGGGATTGAACCTGGGACCTCAGAGCCTCAGGCAGGAGACTCTGCGTGCGGGACCATGAAGCCATCTCTCTTGCCTTGTTGTTGTTATTATTTTTTAATATTTTATTCATTTATGAATGAGAACGACAGAAGGAGAGAGAGAAAGAACCAGACGTCACTCTGGTACATGTGCTGCTGGGGCTTGAACTCAGGACCTCATGCTTGAGAGCCCAGTGCTTTCTTTATCCACTGCACCACCTCCTGGGCCTGTTGTTGTTGTTATTATTATTATTATTATTTCCCCAGAGCCCTGCTCAGCTCTGCCTGATGGTGGAGCTGGGGATTGAACCTGGGACCTCAGAGTCTCAGGCAGGAGGCTCTTTGGAGAACCACTGTGCTGTCTCCCAGCCCCACTATTTATTATTATTATTAATCACTAAACCCAGAGCCCTGCTGAGCTCCGGCTGCTGGTGGTGCTGGGGATTGAACCTGTTGCCTCAGAGCCTCAGGCAGGAGAGTCTGTGCAGAGCCAGTAGGCCATCTCCCCTGTGGCTGACAGAAGGAAGGGAGGAAGGGAGGAAGGGAGGGCGCCCGGGGCTGGTCCAGACAGCTGCTCATCTTTCGCTGCGGACGGTGACCATGAACCTAACCCTCACCCTCCCGTCAGCAAAGGGGGCGGATGGCCCAGATGCCGGCTCAGCTCGCGCGCCCGAGGCCCCCGGTTTGAGCCCAGGCCCAGGCACCACACGGGGGCACCGCGGATGGCCCTGGGGAGCTCCGTGCGTGGTGGGCAGCGCGGCTCCGTCTCTCTTCACTGTCCCTCTGGAGACACGGGGCCAGCGTGTCGGGCGGGCGGCCGCCGGGAGGCCCTAAGCCTGTCCGCCAGCCTCGTGGGGAGAAGGGGAAGAGCAAAACAGGGCGAAAGGAAAAAGCACCAGGCCGCCTGATGGCTGGCCTGATCTGCCTGCGCAGGGACCCGGGTTCGAGCTCCCACAGCCGCACGGGGGGCCCCTGTCCTGGGGAAGCTTCATGAGCCGTGAAGCCGCGCTGTGGTGTCTCGCCTCTTCTCTGTGTCTCTGTGTCTGTCTCCCTGATCGAAAGCAGAAGTGTGTCTCGGCGCAGACCCCCAGCCCAGGCAGGAAGGCGGGTTCTGGCTTAGCTTGAGAGAGCTCACTAGGGAGCCAGACAGAGTCGTGTCTGGTCGAGCTCACACGTCACCATGAGCAAGGACCCGGGTTCAAGCCCCTGGTCCCCACCTGCAGGGGGGAGGCTTCTCGAGTGATGGAGCAGGGCTGCGGGTGTCTCTCTGTCTTCTCCCTCTCTGTCTCCCCCTCTCGAGTTCTCTCTGTCCTGTCCAATAAAATGGGAGAAATGTCCGCCAGGAGCAGTGCCGGCACCGAGCCCCAGAGAGAATCCTGGAGGCAATAAAAAAATTACAATAAATTAAAAAAACAGGAGTCGGGCGGTAGCACCAAGCTCAAGGACCGGGCGGAAGGATCCCGGCTCCCCACCTGCAGGGGAGTCGCTTCCCAGGCGGTGAAGCAGGTCTGCAGGTGTCTGTCTTTCTCTCCCCCTCTCTGTCTTCCCCTCCTCTCTCCATGTCTCTCTGTCCTAGCCAACAATGACAACATCAATAACAACAATAATAACAATAAAACAAGGGCAACAAAAGGGAAAATAAATAAATAAATAAATAAATATAAAAAAAGAAAGAAGTGATAAGGGAGAGAGAGACAGAGAGACACCTGCAGATAGACGTGCTTCACGGTACCTGCAGCTCCCCACACCCCACAGGTGGGGCTCAGGATCTCGAACCCGGGTCCTTGAGGACTGAGGCAGAGAGCTTACCTGGGTGCACCCCTGCCTGGCCCCGGCCTCGGGCTGGCATCGAATGGGGAGAACGGGCCGGGCGTGGGGGGTATTGTGCAAACCGGCCTGTGGCGGTGTGTTCCCAGGCTGATTCCATCTTGGCCGGCGGCCTCCCGAGCTCACTGGCACCCTGCCCACGGGGACTGGGGACAGAGTCGAGGGCCACCGTGAGCCCACGCCTTGCAGTACAAGGGGGCCCAGGTTCAAACCCCCGTACCACTTGGCAGGACCATCCATGGACAGCACCGGGGGGAGTTCCATCACAGAAGGATTTATATTTCTTCCTATTTTTTTTTTTTTTTTGGTGGTGGTGGTGTGGGGGGGTGGTGGTAACAAAAATATCTCTGCAGTCTGAAAAATCTGGTAGCCCACTTCCTGGGGTCTGTGGGGCCCGGGAGCCCTCCGCCCGCCCGCCTGCCCAGCCCGGGGTCTCTTGCAGGTACAAGGACTATCGTGAGCCCCCGTGGTCGGAGCACAAGTACGACATCTCCAAGGACTTCTGGGCCGTGCTGGCCGCCCGGCTGGCCTTTGTCATCGTCTTCCAGGTTGGGAGCCGAGACCCAGGGAGCTTGGGGTGGGAGTGAGGCCGGGTGAGCTGCCTGGGGCGCCTCGGCACTCCGCTCAGGGCGCCCGCCCCGCCGCCACCGCAGAACCTGGTGATGTTCATGAGCGACTTCGTGGACTGGCTGATCCCCGACATCCCCAAGGACATCAGCCTGCAGATCCACAAGGAAAAGGTGCTGATGGTCGACCTCTTTATGCGAGAGGAGCAGGACAGGCGGCAGCTGCTGGGCACCTGGATGGACGGGGACGGGGATGGGGACGGGCCGGAAGGGCGCGGGCAGCACCGCAACCACCAGTCCCCCGCGTGGCCGCAGGGCCCGGGCGCTGGGGACGGCTCGGACCCGGACCCGGAACAGCTGGGCAGTGCCCTGTAGCCGGGGGCTGGAAGCCGGAAGCCGGGTGTTCCGTGCCCAAGGGCAGCGTCCCGGGACCCTCCCGGTGCCCTGTGGGGGGTGGGGGGGGGCGCAACCCCCGAGGGAGGAGACCCACCGCCCGTCCCTGGGCCTCCTCTGTCCAGTCCCCTGGGGGTCCGGAGGGGAGACGCCCCGACCGGGGAGGGGTCCCCTGGGGTGGGGGGCTGACGGGAGGCTCGTGGCATCTTTCCAAAGGTGCCTCCGGCTTGACGGGTGACGGCCACCAGCCTGGGCGGGGCGGCAGGGTGGCGGCTGAGAACTGAATCGTAGGCCTTCCAGGGACCTGCCCAGCTTCTGTCTCTGTCTCTGTCTCTGTCTCTGAATCAAGTCTGCGGGGGTCCGAGGGATGTTCGTCTAGCAGCCGCACCAGGGCGGGGGCCCCAGCCCCTTGGCACACGCCCGGCAAGGCCCTGTGACTGACAACCAAAGATTTTTATGAATAAAGCTTTCTATTTTGGTAACGCTTCTCCAGAGCGCGGTTCTTTCTGGCAGGGCAATGATGGTCAGGTCTATTTTAAATGCTTGTAAAAAAAGAAAAAGAAAAAGAAACAATTAAAAAAGAAAGAAGGGGTGGGGGGAAACTGAGTCCCACAGAGGATTCTGGGACAGAGAGACCTGGGACATGCAGGAGGTGTATCTTTCACCGTCTCTGAAGATGGGGGAGTGGTGTCCCGGGCGGGGTGGGGGTCGAGCCCGTCCTCCGGTGTCACCCGGGTCTTCAGGGGGGCGTGTCGAGCCCGTCCTCCGGTGTCACCCGGGTCCTCAGGGGGGCGTGTGGCCGCATCTGAAGGAACCACCCTCCGCAGAGACGTCTGTGGGGGGGGGTCATCTGGCGCAGGGGTCCCCAGCCCGCGGCTCACTGCGCCCCGAGGGACGGGCCACACTCCCCAGAGACAGAGGCCTCGGGGGCCGGGCGGTGATGCATCCGGTTAAGTGCCCAGAGCGCTAAGCACGAGGACCCGAGCAAGGACCCAGGTTCGAGCCCCTGGTCCCCACCTGCAGGGGAGAAGCTTCGTGAGTGGTGAAGCAGGGCTGCAGGTGTCTCTCTGTCTCCCTCCCTCTCTATCCCTCCCTCCTCTCTCAATTTCTCTCTGCCTCTATCTAAAAAAAAAAGGAGGAGGAGGAAAGCGGCCTCCGGGAGGGAGCAGTGGATTTGGAGTGCCGACACCGAGTCCCAGAGAGAACCCTGGAGGCAGAAAAGAGAGCGAGAGACAGAGACAGAGATCTCTGAGCCCACGGGGCCGGGCACTGGGCTTGTCTGAGAAGCTCCCGGCTGGAGCCTCGTCTCCCACGGCGAGTGTGAGCGTGTCGGGTGGGGCCGAGCCCCCGTCTCCACAGCCTCGTCCTTCACCCCCTCGCACCCCCTCCTCACCTCTGCCCCCGGGCCCCCCCCCCCCCCCCGCATACAGAGACCTGGGGTGGGGGGTCTCAGGACTTCACTCTCCTCCAAATGGTCAGGGGAGGGGCACGGGTGACGTGCGGGGGGGCCAGGCGCACCCAGTAGAGTGCACAGGTCACAGGACACAGGGACCCGGGTTCGAGCCCCCTTCCGCGCTCCACACTGGCGGGGGGTGGGGTGGGGAAGAAGCTTCAGGAGCGGTGGAGCAGGTCTGCAGGTGTTTGTCTCTCTGCCTCCCCGTCCCCTCTCAGTTTCTCTCTGTCTCCCTCCCTCTAAAATATTTATTTTTTATTATTTATTTCCTTTTGTTGTCCTTGTTGTTTTTCATTGCTGTGGTTATTGTTGTTGTTGTTATTGCTGTCATCGTTGTTGGCTAGGACAGAGAGACATGGAGAGAGGAGGGGAAGACAGAGAGGGGGAGAGAAAGACAGACACCTGCAGACCTGCTTCACTGCCTGGGAAGCGACTCCCCTGCAGGTGGGGAGCCGGGGGCTCGAACCGGGATCCTGACTCCCGTACTTGCACTTAACCTGCTGCGCTCCCGCCCAGTTCTCACTTTTAAGGTATTTGTTTAACAGGGGCCAGGTGGTGGCGCACCTGGTTGAGCGCACATGTTACAGTGCGCAAGGGCCCAGGGTTCGAGCCCCTGGTCCCCACCTGCAGAGGGAAGCTTCACGAGTGGTGAAGCAGGGCTGCAGGTGTCTCTCTGTCTCTCTCCCTCTCTATCTCCCTCTTCCCTCTCAATTTCTGGCTGTCTCTATCCAATAAATAAATACAGATAAAAAAGGTGTTTGTTTATTCCACACACTGCAGCCTGGGGTGCGAGCCCTGCACCCACTGTGACGCCCCCCCTGCACCATGCACGAGGCAGGGCAGGGCAGGGGGCCACACACCAGGCCAGCGATGGTGGGGCGTGGACCAGGGTTCGAGACGAGGGAGGAAGCCCGCCCTGACAGCTGGCATGAGAGGCCCTGAGTGAGGGTCCTTCCCTGGCACCCAGAGGTGAACCCTCCCGTCCCACGGGAAAGATGGACGCGTGAGTGAGTGAATGAGTGAATGGTGGGTGGAGACAGATCTTGAGTATATCAGTGAGCGATGGATGGCAGAAGAGCGGATGAAAGGACGGATGGACGGATGGACAGAGGATGGACAGTGGATGATGACGGGTGATGGATGATCAATAGGCCACAGGACTTTCTGCCTGCGAGTTGAGTGGCTCAGGGGTCGTGAAGGGGAGGGGGCAGGGTGGGGGCAGACCCTGATGCCCCCGGCCCCGGCTGCACCCACAGCAGGCTGCCCACCCCCGGGAGACACCCCCCCCAGGCACGTCGCCCGAGGCCCCGTGGACACATCTGCGTCAGGGCTGAGCCATGGGCTGGGGAGCCCAGAGCCGCGGGGGACGAGTCTCACTGTTGGTGGCGGCTGCCGCCCCCTGCTGGTGTCTGCAGAACTGCACCAAAGGCGCCCAGAGGGACCCCACCCCGGGGACCCCACCCCAGGCACCCAGCAGGACCCCACTGCGCCCAGCAGGACCCGACCCCGGGGACCCCACCCCAAGGGCACCCAGCGGGACCCCACCCCAGGGACCCAGCAGGACCCCACTGCACCCAGCAGGACCCCTTCCCGGAGACCCCAGCCTGGGGACTCAAGCTTCTGCTTGAGGACCCCCACCCCAGGGTCTCCATCCTGGCGACCCCAGCAGGACCCCACTCCAGAGACCCCACCCGGGGACCCCACTGCACCTGACAGGACCCCACCCGGGGACCCCAACCCAGGCATCCAGCAGGACCCCACCCGGGGACCCCACTCCAGGGACCCCACTGCACCTGGCAGGACCCCACCCGGGGACCCCACTGCACCTGGCAGGACCCCACCCGGGGACCCCACTGCACCTGGCAGGGCCCCACCCAGGGACCCCACTGCACCTGGCAGCAACCCACTCCAGGGACCCCACTGCACCTGGCAGGACCCCACCCGGGGACCCCACTCCAGGGACCCCACTGCACTTGGCAGGACCCCACACCAGGGACCCCACTGCACCTGGCAGGACCCCACCCGGGGACCCCACTGCACCTGGCAGGACCCCACCCGGGGACCCCACTGCACCTGGCAGGACCCCACCCGGGGACCCCACTGCACCTGGCAGGGCCCCACCCGGGGACCCCACTGCACCTGGCAGGACCCCACCCGGGGACCCCACTGCACCTGGCAGGACTCCACTCCAGGGACTCCACTGCACCTGGCAGGACCCCACCCGGGGACCCCACTGCAGCTGGCAGGACCCCACCTGGGGACCCCACCCCAGACACCCGGCAGGACCCCACCCGGGGACCCCACCCCAGGCACCCGGCAGGGCCCCACCCGGGGACCCCACTGCACCTGGCAGGACCCCACCCGGGGACCCCACTGCACCCAGCAGGACCCCACCCGGGGACCCCACTCCAGGGACCCAACTGCACCTGGCAGGACCCCACCGGGGACCCCACTGCACCTGGCAGGACCCCACCCGGGGACCCCACTGCACCTGGCAGGACCCCACCCGGGGACCCCACTGCACCTGGCAGGACCCCACCCGGGGACCCCACTGCACCTGGCAGGACCCCACCCGGGGACCCCACTGCACCTGGCAGGACCCCACCCGGGGACCCCACTGCACCTGGCAGGACCCCACCCGGGGACCCCACTCCAGGGACCCAACTGCACCTGGCAGGACCCCACCGGGGACCCCACTGCACCTGGCAGGACCCCACCCGGGGACCCCACTGCACCTGGCAGGACCCCACCCGGGGACCCCACTGCACCTGGCAGGACCCCACCCGGGGACCCCACTGCACCTGGCAGGACCCCACCCTGGGACCCCACTGCACCTGGCAGGACCCCACCCGGGGACCCCACTGCACCTGGCAGGACCCCACCCGGGGACCCCACTGCACCTGGCAGGACCCCACCCGGGGACCCCACTCCAGGGACCCAACTGCACCTGGCAGGACCCCACCGGGGACCCCACTGCACCTGGCAGGACCCCACCCGGGGACCCCACTGCACCTGGCAGGACCCCACCCGGGGACCCCACTGCACCTGGCAGGACCCCACCCGGGGACCCCACTGCACCTGGCAGGACCCCACCCTGGGGACCCCAGCGAGCCTGCGGGGGCTGGGCGAGCTCGTCCCTCCTCTTCACGACACACACGTCGCCCTCGCCTCTGTCCTGCCCAGAGCGCGCACGCCGGAGGCTCGCCCGCCCGGGAACACCCGCCCCTCACCCAGCGAAGGCCCTGGGTTCGAACCGGGCACCACACGGGCGCAGCAGGTGGGGCGGCGCAGCCTCTGTGTCTCTGCTTCTTCCCCGCGGGAAGCCACTTCAGACGCTTCACTGAGCGCCGGGCAGGGGCGCACCGGGCCAAGCACTCACGCCACAGCGCGCAAGGACCCGGGTTCGAGTCCCCGGTCGCCCCCCGAGCGCTGGAGCAGGGCTGCAGGGGTCTCTGTGTCTCTGTCGCCCTCCGCCTTTGTTTCTCTCTACCCAGCCGAGTTTGCTTTGGTGCATACAAAGAGAGAAGGCGTTTTTCTTTATTTTTATTTGTTTTCCCCTTCTGTTGCCCTTGTTGTTTCACTGTTGTAGTTATCATTATCGTTATTATTGATGTCGTTGTTGTTGGAGAGGACAGAGAGACATGGAGAGAGGAGGGGAAGACAGACAGGGGGAGAGAAAGACAGACACCTGCAGACCTGCTTCACCGTCTGGGAAGCGACTCCCCTGCAGGTGGGGAGCCGGGGGCTCGAACCGGGATCCTGACGCCGGTCCTTACGCTTTGCGCCACCTGCGCTTAACCCGCTGCGCTACCGCCCGACCCCCAGATGAATATATTTTTAAGATAAAATAAATAAATGGAATTTAAAAATAAGAATCAACTTCCCTTTACCCAGATAGAGGGCGAGAGGCGCAAAGAGAGAGAAGGAGGGGGAGGGGGAGGGGGAGGGGGGAGGGGGAGGGGGAGGGGAGGGGGAGGGGGAGGGGGAGCGAGCGGGCGGCCGTGCGCAGCCCACCCCCAGCCCTCTGGAGCTTCCCCTGGTGCCCCGGGGTCCCCGGGGCCGCAGCTCCCGCTTGTGGCGGCTCCCGGCCCGCGGGCAGCCTCTGGCGCCTTTTGGCCTGGCGCACCCGGCTGGGCACACCTGTTGCGGTGCACCAGGACCCGGGTTCGAGCCCCCGCTCCCCACCCGCAGGGGGAGGGAGCTTCACGAGCGTCTCTATCCAAAATAAAGAAATAAAAATGAAACATGGGGGGGGGGTGTCCCTCCAGGCATGGGCGCCGTGTCTGATCGCCTGCATGTCGGGGGGGGGGGGGGGGAGCCGCTGGCTCTCCAGCAAAGACATCTTTTTTTGAGAAAGGTGAGTAAAAACCAGCCAAGGCGAGGGGGGCGCGTTCTGAAGGCATAGGTTCAGACGCCCACGTCCCTCCTTCAGCTCAGCGCACTGGGCCGCAGAGCGGGCAGCGCGGGTCTCGAACCCGCGACCTCCAGGCTGCCCCGCCCGCCCCGGGAGGGAGCGGATCCTCACGGCGCATGCGCCGGAACGGGCCCTCAATCCCCGGAGACGCCGCGCACCTCCCGGGCGGAAATAGCTTCGGCGGAACCGAGGCGCATGCGCGGGTGCCCCGCGCGCAGGCCCCGCGGACGCCGCGCACGCCCAGGGCGGAAATGGCTTCCTCTGAGCTCAGGCGCACGCGCGGCTCCAGAATCCTCGCGAGAAGGGGCGCGGGCGTCCGGGCGCACTTCCGGCGCGGCCCCCGGCCGGAGCCGCCGGAACGTCGGGAGCCGCGGCGCCCCCATGGACCCGTTCCTGGTGCTGCTGCACTCGGTGTCGGCCGCGCTGGCCAGCGAGGAGCTGACGCAGCTCAAGTTCCTGTGCCGCGACCGCGTGGGCAAGCGCAAGCTGGAGCGCGTGCAGAGCGGCCTGGACCTGTTCGCGGTGCTGCTGGAGCAGAGCGAGCTGGACGGCCGCCGCCCCGCGCTCCTGCGCCAGCTGCTCCGCTCCCTGCGCCGCGACGACCTGCTGCTCCGCCTGGACGCCTTCGAGCGCGAGCGCGCCGACGCGGGGCCCGGGGACGCAGGTGGGCGGGGCGGGGGGGGTAACCCGGGGACGCGGGGTCGCTCGCGGGCGGGGGCGGGGGCGGGGCCCTGGGGGGACACGGGGGGGGGGGGGACCCGGGGATGGGGCGGGGCCCGAAGTGGCAGGTGGGGGCGGGGCCCGGGTGGGACATCATGACCCAGGGGATGGGGCGGGGCTCGGTTTGGGGGGCGGGGCCGAGGTGGCAGGTGGGGGCGGGGCTCAGTTGGGGGCGGGGCCCGGGTGGGTCATCATGACCCAGGGGGATGGGGCGGGGCTCGGTTTGGGGGCGGGGTTCGGTTTGGGGGCGGAGCCGAGGTGGCAGGTGGGGGCGGGGCCCGGGTGGGACATCATGACCCAGGGGATGGGGCGGGGCTCGGTTTGGGGGGCGGGGCCGAGGTGGCAGGTGGGGGCGGGGCTCAGTTGGGGGCGGGGCCCGGGTGGGTCATCATGACCCAGGGGATGGGGCGGGGCTCGGTTTGGGGGCGGGGTTCGGTTTGGGGGCGGGGCCGAGGTGGCAGGTGGGGGCGGGGCTCAGTTGGGGGCGGGGCCTGGGTGGGTCATCATGACCCAGGGGATGGGGCGGGGCTCGGTTTGGGGGGCGGGGCCGAGGTGGCAGTTGGGGGCGGGGCTCAGTTGGGGGCGGGGCCTGGGTGGGTCATCATGACCCAGGGGATGGGGCGGGGCTCGGTTTGGGGGGCGGGGCCGAGGTGGCAGTTGGGGGCGGGGCTCAGTTGGGGGCGGGGCCCGGGTGGGTCATCATGACCCAGGGGGATGGGGCGGGGCTCGGTTTGGGGGCGGGGCCGAGGTGGCAGGTGGGGGCGGGGCTCAGTTGGGGGCGGGGCCTGGGTGGGTCATGACCCAGGGGGATGGGGCGGGGCTCGGTTTGTGGGCGGGGCCGAGGTGGCAGGTGGGGGCGGGGCTGGGTACACACTGGGCGGGGCCCGAGGTGGCAAGTAGGGGCGGGTCCCGGGTGAGGGGCGGGGCCGAGTCCCGGGTGGGGCGGGGCTGAGGTGGCAGGTGGGGGCGGAGCCCGGGTGGGGGCGGGGCCCGGTGGGACATCATGACCCAGGGGGATGGGGCGGGGCTCGGTTTGGGGGCGGGCCCCGGGTGGGGGCGTGGCCGAGGTGGCAGGTGGGGCGAGGCCCGGGTGGGGGCGGGGCCCGAGGTGGCAAGTAGGGGCGGGGCCCGGGTAAGTGGCGGGTCCGAGGTGACAAGTGGGTGCCGGGCCGAGGTGGCTGTTGGGAGGGGCCCGAGGTGGCGGTGGGGCGGGGCCCTGGTGGGACACCATGACCCATGGGGGTGGGGCGGGGCTGGGTACACACTGGGCGGGGCCCGAGGTGGCAGGTGGGGGCGGAGCCCGGGTTGGGGGCGGGGCCGAGGTGGCAGGTGGAGGTGGGGCTGGGTCACGTGGGTGGGGCCCGAAGTGGTGCTGGAGGCGGGGCTGGGTAGACGGGGGAGGGGGGGCGGGCCCGGAGTGGCTGCGGGGCTGGGTGGGGTGGGACCCCGTGACTCATGGGGGTGAGGCAGGTGGAGGCTCGGTTTGGGGGCGGGGCTGAGGTGGCAGCTGGGGGCGGGGCTAGGGGGCCACCGGGACCCACGTGGTTGGTGGGCAGGGACCGGCGGGAGGGTCTGGCCCCAGCAGACCCAGTGCCGCCCCCGCCGCCCGTCCTGGGTCCTGAGCCTCCTCCCCCCCAGAGCTGCGGGCCGCCTGCGACCTGGTCTGCGAGCACGTGGGCCGCGAGTGGCGGCGCCTGGCGCGGCAGCTGCACCTGCCCGAGACCCGCATCGAGGCGGCCGAGGAGAAGCACCCGCGGGAGCTGCGCGAGCAGGTGCGGGAGGCGCTGCGGGCCTGGAGGGACGCCCGCGGGGAGGCCGCGTCGGTGGACGAGCTGCTGGCCGCGCTGCGGGGCTGCGGCCTCAACCTGGTGGCCGACCTGGTGGAGGAGGCAAGGCCCGGCCCGCCCGGCGCCCCGGAGACCCCGTGAGGGACCGACGTCGAGGGACGGAAGCGGAGGGACAGATGTCCCGCGGGCCGGCCTGGCGGGTCATGGCGGCTCGTCATCACCTGCCCCGGGCACCTCCCACCTGGACGCCCGGTGCCCGCGGAGCCAGAGCTGGGCAGAGGCCGCCCCTGGACGCAGCGGCTGCGGGAGGAGCCCGGACCTCGGGCGGGAGGGGACGCACCGCCCTGCGCCAGCCCAGCTGGAGGACCCGGTCCGAGCCCCTGTGGGCCTGGGCCTAAGAGAGCCCCCCCCACACACACTGCCCGGGCTCGGGCCCTGGCGCCACCTGCCGGGCCCTGCGGCGCCGGTGGACGTCTGGATGTCTGTCGGTGGGAGAGGCACCGCGGCTCAGCAAAAATAAAGCCCATGGACGCTGCCCCGCCTGACCCCGAGGTCTGTCCGGCCGGGAGGGCGGCGGCTGCACGTGGGGGCTCCTGAGGGCTTCTCGGAGGGGGCGGCCGGCTGGCGTTATTCTGGGCGTGGGGGTGTTGCGCAGACCTGACCTGCCTCCCTAGGGTGGGTCCCGCCTCGTGTGAGGAGTGGGGATGCCGCAGCCCGAGGAGGCAGCGGGTGCCAGTCCCGAACCCCTCCCCACACTGGCCGCCTGCCGGAGCCCCTGGACCGCAGTTCCTCGCTGGGGCTCCTGCGGCTTGTGGACGGGGTGGGGGGTACCCCCCCAGCTCAGCAGGAGACGGGACCTGCGGCCAGAGCCCCGGGTTGATGCCGCCCCACCTGCCAGAGCCAGCGGCGCCCTGTGGATGGTCCGGGCTGCTCCGTGTGGTGACCCCAGAAGGGGGACGGAGCCGAGGCGAGAGGCTGCTTAGGCCGCATTTCCAGCCTCCCTTGGCGGCAAGGTGTGGCCACTTAGCGCACTCGACAGAAGCACAAGTGGCAGGTGCAACTTTCTAGAGCTCTGGGGAGGGATCGCGCCCGTCTTCCTCCCGGATGCGGTGTATGCGCGGTGACTGGAGCACCGGCAGCCACGTTGGGTCACGAGGACGTAGAGGAGCCCAGGTTCCTGCTGCTGAGGGCTGGTCTCAGGCTGTGTCTGAAGGGCCTGCGCTGAGGGTCCCAGGCCCCATGCCACCAAGCTCACGCACTGAGCCGGCATCGGCTGTGTGTGTGCGTGCGTGTGTATGTGTGTGTGCACGTGTGTATGTGTGTGCGTGCGTGTGCATACATGTGAGTGCCTGTGCGCACGTGTGTGGTGCGCACGTGTGTGTGCGCGCGCGCGCGTGTGTATACGTGTGAGTGCCTGTGTGTGTGCGTGCGTGCAGTATGTGTGTGGTGCGCGTGTGTGGTGCGCACGTGTGTGTGCGCGCGCGCGCGTGTGTATACGTGTGAGTGCCTGTGTGTGTGCGTGCGTGCAGTATGTGTGTGGTGCGCGTGTGTGTATGTGTGTGTGTGCATGCATGTGCATGTGTTAGTGCGCGAGCGTGTGCACCGTCACTTCACAGGCCAAGAGCCAGGGCCTCCTGCAGTGAGCAGCCAACTCGCTCTTTGGTTTCCGTTTCGGGTGGAGGAGTTGGGAGCGGAGACAGGCACCTGCAGCCCTGCAGGTGGGGCCCAGGGACTTGAACCCGGGTCCTTGTGCAGGCCACGTGTGTTCTCCCAGGTCAGCCCAAGGACAATTCCATTATTTCAGTTTGCCAGAGCCCTGCTGGGGCTTGAACCCGCGGCCTCGGAGCCCAGACCCGCTGAGGCAGCTCGTAGTGAGTGCCCCCTTATCTGTTTCTCGCAGCAAGGGGAGAGCCCCCCCCCCCCCGGGCTTCTGATTGGCATCGGCTGGAACCAGGGTCCTAGGCGAGGGCAGGTGCCCTCCCTCCTGGCCCAGACACACCCGTGAAAGGAAGCTGTGAACCCAGGCTCGGACCCGAGACCGGCTCTCTGCTCAGAAGGGAGCTGCCACAGCTCCTTGGGCCGACTGGTCACCTGGTGAGTCTGCCCTGCGGTGCCAGGCCCCCACCATCACCAGCACTCCTGGCAGTGCCCGCTACGCCAGCACACGGGCCTGGGGACCCCCCACGTGCCCCTCTAGCCCACAGCGAGTGAGGGTGCTCGGCCGTGCCACAGGCGGTGGTGGGCTCTGGCCCTGTGGCCTCGTGCCATCGGCCCGGCCCCCCAGAACCAGGGTCTCAGTCCTCATGACCCAGCCCTCCCAGGCCCACTGTTTGTCTGCTGGCTGGCGCTTTGTTTTTTCCCACACAGACAGGAGAGCTTCCCCTGGTGCTGTGGGGACCCTCCCATGTGGCTCAGACCCAGGCCCCCGCACAGCGAGTTCTACGCCCTGTCTGGGCGCCATCTCTAGGCGTGTGTGTTTTCTCATTGTCTTTATTTAAAAAAATAAGATAGGGTTTTTTATTATTATTATTCCCTTTTGTTGATCGTTATTGTCATTACTGTCGTCATTGTTTGATAGGACAGAGAGAAATGGAGAGAGGAGGGGAAGACAGAGAGGGGGAGAGAAAGACAGACACCTGCAGACCTGCTTCACCGCCTGTGAAGTGACTCCCCTGCAGGTGGGGAGCCGGGGGCTCGAACCGGGACCTTTACTCCGGTCCTTGTGCTTTGTGCCACGTGCATTTAACCCGCTGCGCCACCGCCCGCCTCCCATTTTTCTTTGTGGTCACCTGCTACCATTGCAGCAGGCAGGAGAGAGAAGGCGAGCGCTTCTGCTCCTGCTTCTGCTTCAGCTTCAACTTCAGCGCTGCAGGCCGGCTTCTTCCAGAGACGGAGGCGGGAAGACGCCAGGGTGGGGGGGGAGGCTGGAGCCCCGGTCAGTGAGGGTGGTGGGCTCCCTCCAGGGTGGGCTGTCTTGTCCTCCTCCATCCTCCTCTCCCTCCCTCCAGTCCCGTCTATTTGATCCGGTAGAGGCAGACCCCCACAGCTCTGCTCACCGGCTGGTGAGCACCCCCCCCCTGCAGGTGGGGCCAGATGCGCCAAGGCCTGGCGCTCCATGTTCTGCGGGAGAGTGGAGGGCAGACGCCGCAGCACGGCTGCACCATCCAGGGAGCCCCCCCAGTGCTGTCCGTGGGGCTCCCGAGTGAGCCAGGCCTTGAACCCAGGACCTTGGGCGTGGCGGGGCCTGTGCTGTTTCCCGCCAGCTGCGGCTGTGTCCCGAGTTCCACGTCCCCCCACCCCCCTCCGACAGATGGGGTCGGACCCCGGCCCTGCCATGTGCCAAGGGGGTCAGCTGGCCCCCGCACGACTGCCCGTTGTCCAGGGAGGGGAGGAGGGGCGACAGGTCAGGGAACCCTCCTCACCTAGGGAAGTGGGGGGCTCAGTGTCAGGGGGGCACCCAGGGCGGGGCCTCGAGCCACGATGGGAAGGCTGGCGGGGGTGGGGGGCACCAGGCTGCTTTCTGAGGGGCCTGCAGCTTCCGGAAGCTCAGAGGGCGGGAGACAGTGGCACGGCTGTGGCGGGGAAAGCTCCAGAAGCAGACACAGACAGACAGACTGCTCCTCCTGTCTCTGCGTCTCGGCCTCTGCCAGCTCTCCTGCCTGACCGCCCTCCGGCTGGGCCCCGTTTCCCCGAGCTCCAGATGTGGCGAGACCCCCTCCCCCCTCTCCCGCGGCAAAGAGGCCAGGGGAGCCGCGCCCCGAAGGCTCTGTGACTGGCAGGGGGTGCCCAGAAGGGGTCCCGGCCGGCACAGCCACCCGGTGGGTGCACGCCGTGTCCTCGGGGAGTCCCACGAGGGGGAGCGGCGCTGGGCTGTCTCCCGTCCATCCGTGTCCGCCTCGGAGCAGGGGGCGGCGGGGAGGGGCTGGGCCTTGCTCTCTGTCTCCCTAGTGCGCCTCCTCTCTCTCTCTCCCCCCCCGTCATTCTCCCGCGTGGGTCAGCAGGTGTCTCTGTCTCCCTAGTGCGCCTCCTCTCTCTCTCTCTCTCTCTCTCTCTCTCTCCCTCCCCCTCCCCCGTCATTCTCCCGCGCGGGTCTGCAGGTGTCTCGTGTCTCTGTCTCCCTAGTGCGTCTCCTCTCTCTCTCTCTCTCTCTCCCCCCGTCATTCTCCCGCGCGGGTCTGCAGGTGTCTCGTGTCTCTGTCTCCCTAGTGCGCCTCCTCTCTCTCTCTCTCTCTCTCCCCCCGTCATTCTCCCGCGCGGGTCTGCAGGTGTCTCGTGTCTCTGTCTCCCTAGTGCGTCTCCTCTCTCTCTCTCTCTCTCTCCCCCCGTCATTCTCCCGCGCGGGTCTGCAGGTGTCTCGTGTCTCTGTCTCCCTAGTGCGCCTCCTCTCTCTCTCTCTCTCTCTCTCTCCCCCCCCCCCCGTCATTCTCCCGCGCGGGTCTGCAGGTGTCTCGTGTCTCTCCCCCCGTCATTCTCCCGCGCGGGTCTGCAGGTGTCTCGTGTCGTCATTCTCCCCGTCTCTCTCTCTCTCTCCCCCCCCGTCTCTCTCCCGCGCGGGTCTGCAGGTGTCTCGTGTCTCTCCCCCCGTCATTCTCCCGCGCGGGTCTGCAGGTGTCTCGTGTCGTCATTCTCCCCGTCTCTCTCTCTCTCTCCCCCCCCGTCTCTCTCCCGCGCGGGTCTGCAGGTGTCTCGTGTCTCTCCCCCCGTCATTCTCCCGCGCGGGTCTGCAGGTGTCTCGTGTCGTCATTCTCCCCGTCTCTCTCTCTCTCTCTCTCCCCCCCCCCCCCGTCTCTCTCCCGCGCGGGTCTGCAGGTGTCTCGTGTCTCTCCCCCCGTCATTCTCCCGCGCGGGTCTGCAGGTGTCTCGTGTCTCTGTCTCCCTAGTGCGTCTCCTCCCTCTCTCTCTCTCCCCCCGTCATTCTCCCGCACGGGTCTGCAGGTGTCTCGTGTCTCTGTCTCCCTAGTGCGTCTCCTCTCTCTCTCTCTCTCTCTCTCTCTCTCTCTCCCCCCCCGTCATTCTCCCGCACGGGTCTGCAGGTGTCTCGTGTCTCTGTCTCCCTAGTGCGTCCCTTCTCTCTCTCTCTCTCTCCCCCCCCCCCCGTCATTCTCCCGCGCGGGTCTGCAGGTGTCTCGTGTCTCTGTCTCCCCTCCTCTCGGTTCCTCTCTGTCCTGTCCAGTAAAATGGAGAAACTGGCCTCCAGGAGCAGCGGGTTCCTGGTGCCTTTGCCGCGCCCCAGAGGTGGCCCTGGTGGCAGAGCCAGGGAGAGGGGCCCTGCCGACTCCTGCGAAGCGCCCAGTGGAGCCCGGCCCCCCCAGCCCGCGTCTCCGGCCCAGGAAGGTCCCCTGTTGTTAAAATTTCTGAGGCTCTTGCCGGGCCGGCTAGCTTCACGGTGGTGAACAGAGACGCGGAGACAACGGCTGGGCAGGGAAGCTGTATTTCTTTATTCAGGAACAACGATTCATAAACTAAGACAAACTAATCACCAAACAGAACTCTGCTGTCTCTTTGCGGCGGCGCAAGCACTCTCTCTTACTCTCGAACTCAGGAACTCTCCAACTATGGAACTCTGGAACTCTCTTACTGGGGAACCCTCTGAAACTCTGGCACTCTCGAACTCAGGAACCCTCTTTCTTACTCTCGAACTCAGAAACTCTCGCACCCTCGCACTCTCGAACTCCGGAACTCAGGAACTCTGTCACTGGGGAACTCAGGAACTCTCGGACTCCGGAACCCTCTCCCAGGGTCCCTTGGGGCGGGGCCAAGCAGGCCCGCGAAATTAACAGGACTCATCCAATTCTCTTGGAGGGGGAGGGCTAGAACAAGCCAATGTAAAGCATACGACAGTCCCCGACACCCCAAACCAGCTTCCTGAGACGTTGAGGCTTTTCTGCTCCTCTTCCCGGCGCCCCGGAGCTGAGCCGCACGCCTGCACCCGCAGCCTGGCCACCAGCCTTGGCAGCCGCCCCCCCTTCCAAGAAAGGCGCCCGGGCTGGGGAGGGTTCACCAGCTAGAGTGCAGGCCCTGCGGGTGCCGGGCACCAGTTCACGGCTGGACCGCCTGGGGGCGCCCTAGACGGGCAGGGCTCTCGGTCCCCACAAGGAAGCTTTCCGAGGCCAGTGTCCCCACGTGGCGGCCAGGGGTCGGTCAGGAGGCCCAGACAGGCCGGGGTGCCCCAGGGCCGCTGTACCTCATTAGCAGGTGACTCGGCTGCTGGAGGGCACATACCCTGCCACGTGTGAGGACCTGGGTTCGAGCCCCTCACCGCCACATGGGAACACTAGGCACGGGGGAAGCTTCCTGAGTGACGGGGCGGTGCTGTGGTGTCTGCCTCTCCCCCATCTAAAGGACCCTGCAGGCGCAGTGGAGACCCGCCGGGCTGGGGAGACGGCACGGTGGTTCTGTAAAGAGACTCTTGCCCGAGGCTCCGAGGCCCCAGGTTCGATCCCTGGCACCATCATCAGCCAGAGCTGAGCAGGGCGCTGCTAGAACCTGCTTCATACCTGGCGCAGCAGAGGGCAGGAGAGGCCCAGAGAGCGAGCGGGAGAGAGAGACGACCGGGGACTCATGGCTGAGCCGGAAGCAGTATCTCTTTATTGATGAGCGGGGATGCGGTTCAACAGTCTTAATCTCTTCTAACCACAACACGACTTTTACCTGCATCTCTCCTGAGGCGGAAGAGTCAGGAACAAGGAAGTACGTAGGACAGGGGCGGGGAGAAGGGAAAAGCGGGACCGGTGAGGATTAAGCCAAGTCCCGGAGGCAGGGCGTGCTTAGTCAACAGTCGTTACGTAATAGAATATACATCGTAAGTAATACAAGCGAACCTAATGTGATGCTCAAAACAGAAGGTCTTAGAAGCAGACCAACAGGGGCCGGCGCTGACCACCCAGCTCCTAGGCCACAGGGCCCCCAGAGAGTTGGGGCAGAGCCTGGAGCTGAGACTCCCCGGCTGCCAGGAAGGACGGGCTCGAGCGCCCCGGCCCTGCACCCCGTGTTGGCTGGCGTGGGCTCCTGGAGGGCGGTGGCGGGGAGCTCTGCCCGGGCAGGCTGGCACGGCCCCACCCGTCGGGGCTGCTGCCCTTGCCGCTGGAGGAGGCGGTGGGGCCAGAACCGCCCTCCGGAAGCTCCTGACTCGCCTCCCTGGAGTCCGTCTCCGGCCCCACCCTGGATGCCCAGAGAGATGGAGAGGGGAGGGGAGACAGAGACCCCTGCGGCTACCCCAGCGCCGGGAAGCCTGTCCTGCAGGGTGCCAGCACAAGGGGAACTGAGCTCACCAGCTGACACCACCCAGCTCCTGCTATTTTTAATAATAATAAAAAAAAAATCACGAGTGATAAAAGGATGGAGAGGGGTGGGGATTGAACTCGGGACGTGGTACCCGAGAGTCCCTGGCCTCATCTGCTGGCCTCGCTCCCAGCTCTGTCTTTTACAGGAGGGGGGCTGGGCTCGGGAGTGGGCGCCGCCCAGCAGGCACCTGGCAGGTGGAGCCCGGGTCCTGGAGGCTCCTCCCTGCCGCTTCCGGCTCCGCTGGGTCGCAGCTGCCCCCCCCCCCCCATGGCCCTGTCCCCGCAGGTGGCTCTCCATGAGGACATTGGCCCCCCATTCCGGTGACCCCGACTCTAGAGAGACAGGAGAGCCCACAGGCCCCCCTCCCCACCATCTGGTGGGTGCTGACTGTGGTCCTCCATGTGGTGCCGGGGGCTCGAACCCAGGGCCCTGTGTGATGAGGGCGAGGCCGTGGCAGCCCAGCTTCCGGCATTTCCACGAAAAAGCGGCTTGTAGTCGGGCAGGCGGCAGCTTGTCTGTGAGCTGTGCCCACACACGGGGCCGGGGGCGGCTCCTGAACTCTCCCAGGGAGGGTAGGGAATCAGTCTTCCCACAGCAGAGCGTCCCGTGCTTTGGGAAGGGGCACAGCCCCCCACCCCCCTCCTGTGACGCCGGGCGGCCACTGCCCGGGAGGGTCTTTCTCCCCACGCGACCGAGTCTCACTCTCCCCCTTCCCCTTCACCCTTGCTTCTTCCAGGAAGACCACCCTGCTTCCTTCTTGCCCCAGGTTCCCCACCCTGGGCTCTGTCACGGGCCATTTGGGCGTCCCCAGGGCCCAGGCCGAGTGTCCCCTGGCAGGCCTGGAGGCTCCGGCTCTGCCACCCCCTCGGACCCGGACCGGCTGGGCACGGGCTGGGGTGGCGGCTCCCAGGAGAGGGCGTGAGAATCTGGCAGGCGGCGGCCCCGGGGCAGCGCCCACGTGGTGGGAGGGCCGAGTGGGCTGTGCGGCTGCCACAGGTGCCCAGGGCTGGGGAGGAGCCCGGCGCGGCCACGTCCCAATCCTGGTGTCCCGCTGGGGGTGGACGCTGCGCCCTGCGGCTCTGAGTCTGCGGAGAGGGCCTGGCAGGGCTGGTCTTACAGACACAACTCTCACGGGGAACGGATGAATGAAAGGACCCTGCAGCAGAGGGAAAGCAACCCTGGCACCACCTGGCAGACCCCACAGTACCTGAGGCAGCTCTGTTGCTGTGTCCTGTCTCCCTGAGTGACTGCACCAGAGCACTGAGACCAGGCAGTGGCTCGCTCAATTAACACACAAGTTGCCATGTACAAGGACTAGTATGTGGTGATGTGTACACTTAGCCTCCTGCGCCACCGCCCAGCCCCACCACTTCTTTTTAAAATACGTTTATGGGGGACCAGGTGGCACACCTGGCTGAGTGCACAGGGCACAAGGACCTGGGTTCGAGCCTCCAGTCCCCACCTGCAGGGCGAAAGCTTCAGGAGTGGTGAAGCAGGGCTGCAGGTGTCTCTCTGTCTCCCCCACCTCAGTTTCTCTCTGTCTCTTCAATAAGAGAGGAAGAAAAGTTTTTAAAAATACATTTATGGGAGTCGGGCGGTAGCACAGCTGGTTAAAACGCACGTGGCGCAAAGCGCAAGGACCCGAGTAAGGATCCCGGTTCGAGCCCCCGGTTCCCCACCTGCAGGGGAGTCGCTTCACAGGCGGTGAAGCAGGTCTGCAGGTGTCTGTCTTCCTCTCCCCCTCTCTGTCTTCCCCTCCTCTCTCCATTTCTCTCTGTCCTATCCAACAACAATGACAACAATAATAACTACAACAATAAAAAAAGGGAAAATAAATATAAAAAAATAAAATATATATTTCTTTAAAAAATACATTTATGAGTGGTGGGTGTACAGCATAATGGTTCTGCAAAGAGACTTTCCTGCCTGAGGCTCTCAAGTCCCAGGTTCAGTCCCCCACACTGCCATAAGCCAGAGCTGAGCAGTGCTCTGGTTAAAGAAAAAATAAATAATAATAAATAAATATATACACACACACATTTATGAGGAGGGGAGAGAGGTGTCAGCTCTCTCTGGCTTATGCCAAGCCAGGGGTTGAACTTGCACCCCGGGGCTCTGCCAGACCCCTGAGGCTGGGACTCGACTCGGGCAGCTGGGTGCAGGGGCGTAGGGGTGAGCTCAGCCTTCCCTGCCCGCCGCCCTCCTCTCAAAAGCCTTTTGTTGTGAAACCCCCAGCTCACAGACGGGGCGTCCCCCCCCCAGGGCCCACGCCAGCTGCCCCCAGCCCTGGCTCCCAGGCCGGCCGGTTCTCACTGCTGCCTTCTCTCTCCTTTCTCCATTCTTCCTTTCCACCCGTCTTCCCTTCCTTTCTTTTGATTTATTTACTGAGGGTTGGGGGCTGGTACACTTGGTTGAGCGTGGAAACTACCAGATACAAGAACCTGGGTTCGAGCCCCTGGTTGAAGCAGGTCTGCAGGGGTCTCAGTCTCTCTTCCCCCCCTCCTTTTTAAATTTTTAAGAATATTTTCTTTGCTTGAGAGAGAAGAGAGCCAGAAGTTGAGAGGGAGAGAGACAGAGGCCCCAGCAGTCCTGCCTCACCACTCGCAAAGCTTCCCCCCCCCCCGCCCCCGCAGATGTGGACCGGGGCCTCAAACCCGGGTCCTTGAACGTTGTGGCATGTGTTCGTAACCAGGTGTGTCACCGCTGGCCCCTCTCCCTCCCCCTCTATCTCCTCTCAATGTTTCTCTGTCCTGTCAAATAAAAGAGGAAAAAAAACAGCCACTGGAGCTGTGGATTTACAGTGTTAGCGCCAAGCCCCACGATAACCCTGGAGACGATAAAAAACAAGTAGATTAATTTACTTACTAACACAAGAGGGAGGGAGGGAGGCCCCAGGGCCAGGCTGGTGGGCGAGCGGGTGAGCTCGGGGCCTGCTGCTGCTTCACCTCCAGACGCCCTCCCTCCTTTCCCCTTTCCTTCCTCCTGTCCTTCCTTCCTTCCTTCCTGTCCGTCCCTCCCTCCCTTCCTTCCTGAGCCTGAGCCTTGTGCATGACTGATTTCACTCATCCCAGGCTCCCTTTTTTTTGTTTACTAAGAGGGAGACAGGGAGATGTCTGGGCCTCCGGTAGCCGGACAGACGCTCCGGCCTCTCCCTTCACTAAGCAGCCTCCTCCGAAGATGTTCACTGAGCCCTGGGGGAGCACAGTGGGTAGAGTGGGGGACTCCCAGGCCAGAGGTCTTGAGTTCAGTACCCAGCATTGCATCTGCTTCTGTCTCTCTCCCTCCCTCCCTCCCACTCTCCCCACCCCCCCCCCCCTTTATTTTTGTTTTTGCCTCCGGGGTTGTCGCTGGAGCTCAGCGCCGGCACTACAAGTCCACTGCCCGGAGGCCTTTTCCCCATTTTGTTGGACGGGACCGAGAAATTGAAAGGAGAGTGGGAGATAGGGAGAGAGACAGACAGAGACACCTGCAGCCCCGCTTCACCCCTTGGGAAGCTTTTCCCCCCTGCAGGTGGAGAGCCGGGGGCTCGAACCCAGACCCTCGTGCTTATCTGTGCTTCACCGGGCGTGGCCCCGCACCCCACCCCGCTCCTTGAGAAGCGTCGCCTGGAGGAGCGTCGCCAGCCGGACAGGCCGCGGCCCTTGGCTCTCAGAGCTGGACGTGTCGCCCAGGGTCAGCTGGCCTGACTTCTCCCCTGAAGCTGGTTTCCTGCAGGGGTGGGGGCACCCTCCGCCTCCCCTCTTCACCCGGGGGCCCCTCCCCAGGCCACGCTGGCCACGGGTCTGAGCATCGGGGGCAGAAATCGGAATTTCCCGGCTCTCAGAGCTCTTGCCAAAGCAGAAGTGCACAGCTTGGCCTCACACCCCGGCCTGAGGCAGACAGCAGGAAGTCGTCCTCGTCCTCGTCCTTGTCCCCTCCCCCCCCACCCTACCCCCCCACCCCCGGGAGTTAGGCCCGGCCGGCTAGTGTGTGGCACCACGGCCCAGCGGCCTTCCTGGCCTGTCCTTTCAGAGAGAGAGAACGGCACTGAGGCTTCCTCCAGTGCAGAGGGGCCCGGACTTGAACCTGGGCTGCTCGCAGGGCGAAGCTGGCACTGCCCAGGGCAGCTGTCTCCCGGGCTGCTGCTTCTCCCGTTTGGAGAACCACTGGGAACACAGGCGCGGGGAGGGGGCGGTCTCCCTGGTGAGCACACATGATGGCGTTTTCTCCCCTTCCTCCCTCCTTCCCTTTCTCTCTCCCTCCCTCCCTCCCTCCCTCCCTCCCTTCACCACCAGGGTTAGAATCAGTGCCAGCACTAGGAATCCACCACTCGGAGTGGCCATTGTTTTTCTGTCTTATTTAACAGGGTAGAGAGAAACTGAGTGGTAAGGGACAGATAGGGGGACAGACAGAGGCCACGTGCTGGTGCACCAGGTTGAATGCATGTGTCACAGCGCACAAGGACCCAGGTTCGAGCCCCCTGGTCCCCACCTGCAGGGGGGAAGCTTCAGGAGCGGTGAAGCAGGGCTGCAGGTGTCTCCCTGTCTTTCTTCCTCTCAAACTTGGCCGCTCAGTTCTGAGGCCGCCTCCTCCACGAAGCCCCCTGGGCCCGACCTGTGGTGCCTGCAGGAGAGCTGCCCCTCCTCCCTTTGCAGGCGGAGTGGACACTTCACAGGGTGGACTTGGCAATGCCTGTTTCTCCCCCCCTCCAATGCTGTGTGCCCCCCCAAACCTAGCCCTGCCCAGCTCACAGGGCGCCCCGAGTGCTCCTGGGCTGAACTGGCGCTGTGCCCACTGGGTGACACAGCCAACTTCCTGGGAGCCAGGACGGAGCCCCCCCCCCCCACACACACACACCTCACCAGCCGGTTCGGCAAGTGTGTCTGGGAACCAGCCCTGGGGGGTGATTGCGTTAAAGGTGTGTTTCGTGGTCTCCGTCTGCACGGCACCATCAGGGCTGAGCACACACAGGTGCTTTGGAAAGCTCCAGAGAGGGTAAATAAACAAATGAAAGCAAGGACGTGGGGGGGGGGTCCATTTGCAGAATCCCCACCCCATCCAGGTTCTTGATAAGTTCTCCTTACATCTCCTTTTTTTTTTTTTTAAAGGTTGTTTTTAAATAATTTAGGTTGGAGGTTAGATAGCATAAGGGTTCTGCAAAGAGACTCTCATGCCTGAGGCTCCAAAGCCCCAGGTTCAAGCCCCCCACCACCATAAGCCAGAGCTGAACAGTGCTCTGGTAAAATATATGTATGACAGAGACAGCCAGAAGTTGCGAAGGGAAGGGGAGATGGAGAGAGACAGAGACACCTGCAGTCCTGCTCCACCACTCCTGAAGCTTTCTGCCTGCAGGTGGGGACCGGGGACTCGAACCCTGGTCCTGGCACTGTAATGTGTGCTCAACCAGGTGCACCACCACTGGGCCCCTTTACATACGCTTTTAAAAGTCTCTTTTTAAAATTTTATTAGCGACTTAATACTGATCCACTCAACTATGAGAAAGAGGCATGCTTCCTCATCCCTCCCACCGGCACAGTCCGGGAGGGTCCCCAACTCCCGCCAGCATTTCTCCTTTGAAGTCCTGAAGGGAGGGAGTCGGGCGGTGGCGCAGCGGGTTAAGAGCAGGGACCGGCATGAGGATCCCGGTTCGAGCCCCCGGCTCCCCACCTGCAGGGGAGTCGTTTCCCAGGTGGTGAAGCAGGTCTGCAGGTGTCTGTCTTTCTCTCCCCCCCTCTCTGTCTTCCCCTCCTCTCTCCATGTCTCTCTGTCCTATCCAGCAACAACGGCAACAATAACAACAACAACAATAACCACAATAATGTTAAACAACAAGGGCAACAAAAGGGAAAAATAAAGATTAAAAAAAAGTCTTGAACGAGTGGCCCGGGAGGTGGTGCAATGAATAAAGTATTGGATTTTCAAGCGTGAGGTCCTGAGTTCAATCCCCGGCAGCACATGTGCCAGAGTGACGTCTGGTTCTTTTTCTCGCCTCCTATCATTCTTTATGAATATTAACAAAATCTTAATTAAAAACATCTTGAATGAACTAAAGTTTGTGTGGCTCCTGTCTGGGTGCTGGCCGCCCTCCCCCTGCCCGAGGTCCCCCACCCTGCGTGTGTGCCGCCATTTCTTTCCTTTTTTTTTTTTTTTTTAAATGTTTATTTCCTTTTGTTGCCCTTGTTTTATTGTTGTGGTTCTTGATGTCGTCGTTGTTGGATAGGACAGAGAGAAGTGGAGAGAAGAGGGGAAGACAGAGAGGGGGAGAGAAAGACAGACACCTGCAGACCTGCTTCACCGCCCGCGAAGCGACGCCCCTGCAGGTGGGGAGCCGGGGGCTCGAACCGGGATCCTCACGCCGGTCCCTGCGCTTCGCGCCACCTGCGCTGAACCCGCTGTCCGTTATTTATTTGTCGGATAGAGACAGCCAGGAGTCAAGAGGAAGGGGTAACAGAGAGAGACGGAGACACCTGCAGCCCTGCTTCACCGCTCCTGAAGCCTCCCCCGCAGGTGGGGAGCGGGGGCTCGAACCCCGGGCCTGCGACACTGCGCCATGCGCTCCGCCAGGTGCGCCCCGCGGGTCTTTCTCTCTTCCGCAGCTCGTGCGTGTGTGCTGCGGGGAGGCCGCTGCTGCTGCTCTGCATCTCGGGGAGGGCGCAGAGCGGACAGGCCCCTGAGCTGCCCGGCCACCGCGCAGGTGACCCGCCGCAGGGCGCGCCGACGCGGGGCGGGGGAGGGCTGCGCCGGGCCCAAGGCGGTGCGGACAGACAGACAGACAGACGCCCGGCCGGCTGGGGTCCCCGCGGCGGCTGCAGGGGCGGGGGGGGGCGCCCGCGGGCGGCAGGTGCTTCCCGGGCGGGACCCGGAGCCGGAGCCGGAGCCCGAGCGGCTGCAGGTGCCCGAGGGGCGTGGTCTCACCGCGGGGCGTGGCCTCACCGCAGGGGCGTGGTCTCACAGCAGGGGCGTGGCCTCACCGCGGGGGCGTGGTCTCACCGCAGGGGCGTGACCTCACCGCGGGGGCGTGGTCTCGCCTCAGGGGCGTGGCCGCCCCGAGGAGGCGGGGCGGTGGGCGGGGCCCGGAGGGGCACCTCCCTCGGGCTCGACCGATCGGCGCCCGGGCGGCTCTGCGCGTGCGCACTGGACCCGCGCATCACTCCCCCGCGTCCTCCTCGGGGGCGGGGCGGGGCGCGGCGCCGGGCGCTGACGTCTCCACGACGCGCCGACGTCGGGCACGTTGACGCCGGCGACGCGCCGCCGGGCCCGCTCCTCCGCGCTCCGCCAGTGTCCGGCCGCGGGCGGGCCGGCCTTCGTGACTGGGGGCGGCGGGCCCGGGGCCGCGGGGCGGGGCGGGACGGGGCGGGGCGGGCGGGCTGCCTGGTGGGGCCCGGAGTCAGCCGCCTCCCGCCGCGGGCAAGGTGAGGAGCGGGCCGGGGCGCGGGCGGGACCGGGGGGCGGCGGTCCGGGGCCGGGGGGCGACCCCGGGGGTCAGGGGGCGGCGGGCGGAGGGGCGCTCCTCTAGCGCTCGGGGCCGCCGCCGCCTCCCCCCGTCCGCCGGCTGCACTCTGGCCCCTGCCCTCTGCCCCCTGCCCCCTGCCCCCTGCCCTCTGCCCTCCGCCCTCCGCCCTCCACCTGACCCCGCCGACCGGACCGCCCGGGGCCGCCGGCTCTCCGGGGCCCTGGTTCTCGCCGCTCCGGCCCGGGCCGGGTCTCCCGCGGCCCCTGGCGCGGCTGGGGTCGTCGCGGGCTCCCTGACCCCCGACCCCTGACCCCCGACCTCGGGGGCGGCCTGCGTGCGCTGGCGGCGGGTCTCCCGCAGCCTGTCCGGGGCACCCGGCGTAGGTGGGAGCTGGGCGGGGGGCCGGGGGTCCGCGCGGGGTCGGGGGTCGGAGGTCGGGGTCGGAGGTCACCCCGCCGCCCGCCCGCCCGCCCGCCCGCAGATGATGTGCGAGGTGATGCCCACCATCAGCGAGGCCGAGGGTCCCGCGGGCGGCGGCGGCGGCGGCGGCGGCGGCGGCCGGGGCTCGGGGTCCCCCCCGCAGGACGCGGACTCGCACCTGGAGCAGCTGATGGTGTCGATGCTGGAGGAGCGCGAGCGGCTGCTGGACACGCTGCGGGACACGCAGGACGCGCTGGCGCTGGCGCAGGGCCGGGCGCAGGAGCTGGGCCGCGAGCGCGACTCTCTGCAGCGCCAGCTCAGCACCGCGCTGCCGCAGGTGGGCCGGGCCGGGCCGGGCGGGGACGGGACGGGGACGGGGGACAGGGACGGGGGCGACTCTCTGCAGCGCCAGCTCAGCACCGCGCTGCCGCAGGTGGGCCGGGCCGGGCCGGGCGGGGACGGGACGGGGCACGGGGACGGGACGGGGGACAGGACGGGGACGGTACGGGGACGGGGGACAGGGACGGGGGCGACTCTCTGCAGCGCCAGCTCAGCACCGCTCTGCCGCAGGTGGGCCGGGCGGGCGGGGACGGGACGGGGGACGGGGACGGGACGGGGGACAGGACGGGGACAGTACGGGGACGGGGGACAGGGACGGGGGCGACTCTCTGCAGCGCCAGCTCAGCACCGTGCTGCCGCAGGTGGGCCGGGCGGGCGGGGACGGGACGGGGGACGGGGACATGGGACGGGACGGGGGACAGGACGGGGACGGGGACGGGGGACAGGGACGGGGACAGGACGGGGACGGGACAGGGGCGACTCTCTGCAGCGCCAGCTCAGCACCGCGCTGCCGCAGGTGGGCCGGGCCGGGCCGGGCGGGGACGGGACGGGGGACAGGACGGGGACGGTTCGGGGACGGGGGACAGGGACGGGGGCGACTCTCTGCAGCGCCAGCTCAGCACCGCGCTGCCGCAGGTGGGCCGGGCCGGGCCGGGCGGGGACGGGGACATGGGACGGGACGGGGGACAGGACGGGGACGGGGGACAGGGACGGGGACGGGACGGGGGCGACTCTCTGCAGCGCCAGCTCAGCACCGCGCTGCCGCAGGTGGGCCGGGCGGGCGGGGACGGGACGGGGGACGGGGACGGGACGGGGGACAGGACGGGGACGGTTCGGGGACGGGGGACAGGGACGGGGGCGACTCTCTGCAGCGCCAGCTCAGCACCGCGCTGCCGCAGGTGGGCCGGGCCGGGCCGGGCGGGGACGGGACGGGGGACAGGACGGGGACGGTTCGGGGACGGGGGACAGGGACGGGGGCGACTCTCTGCAGCGCCAGCTCAGCACCGCTCTGCCGCAGGTGGGCCGGGCGGGCGGGGACGGGACGGGGGACGGGGACGGGACGGGGGACAGGACGGGGACGGTACGGGGACGGGGGACAGGGACGGGGGCCACTCTCTGCAGCGCCAGCTCAGCACCGTGCTGCCGCAGGTGGGCCGGGCGGGCGGGGACGGGACGGGGGACGGGGACATGGGACGGGGACGGGGACATGGGACGGGACGGGGGACAGGACGGGGACGGGGACGGGGGACAGGGACGGGGACAGGACGGGGACGGGACAGGGGCGACTCTCTGCAGCGCCAGCTCAGCACCGCGCTGCCGCAGGTGGGCTGGGGACGGGGACGGGGTGACACTCCCAGCAGCGCCAGCTCAGCCCCGCAGTGTCAGGTGGGCTGGGACAGGGATGGGCGGGGGGAGCACGGCCGTCCGTCGGTGCGATGCGTCCGGGGGAGGCAGGCGGGCAGCTGGCAGGACTTGGTGCGTGAGGGCCCAGCGCCCACAGCGCGCACAGACGGCACTGCGGGGCCGCTCGCTCCCGCCACAGGCAGGTGACAGGAGGAGAGACTGAGGCACGCGCGCCCTAGCCACGACGTGACCCTTCCTGGTTTTCTCTGCACAAAACACACCGAGGCTCCCGACAACCACACGCGCCGAAGACTCGGGGCGGGACGCAAATCAGCAGCGGGGCGCACGCTGGCCCGTCCAAGGCCCCGGGTTCAGTGCCGCCCGCGGCCTCCAGAGAGGGAGGGAGAGGGACTCCCGCGATTTATTTATTTGAATGAGCTCTGGGGACGGTGGAGCTGGGGATTGATCCCCCGGACCCCCGGGCAGGAGAGTCGTGCAGACCCGCTGCCCACGGCTGCCCCGCCCCGCACGGTCCACACTGGGGGCTCCCTCACAGGGGTCCCCGGCACCCAGGGGCCCCGAGGTCTCTGCGCCCCCAGAGCTCCCGGCCGAATGCCCCTCATGCACCTGCTGCTCCGGTTCCGGGGGGGGGGCTGGCGCTGCGTTGCCCCCCAGGGTGTGGACTGTGCCGGGGCGGGGGGTCCGTCTGTCCACTCACCTGTGCTCACTCGCACCCTAGAATTGCCGGACCGGCCACTTGACGGGGGTGGGGGAAGCTGCCTTCTTGGCGTGGGTGCCCCCCTCTCTTTCTAGGATGGTGAAAGCCTGGGCGGGGCGGGGCAGGGGGTGCCGAGCGCTGGGGGCTCCTAGCTGAATCCAGCCGGGACTCTGAGGTCCCCTATGGGCCCCCCAATGCCCCCGGTTCACAGGCCGGTCTCGGGGTCTCGGGTTCCTCCTGCGCCTCCCGGTCCCCGCGCCCCCGCGCCTGCAGCCTGGGGGGTCTCACCGCCCGCCACTTGCAGGAGTTCGCGGCGCTGACCAAGGAGCTGAGCGTGTGCCGGGAGCAGCTGCTGGAGCGCGAGGAGGAGATCGCCGAGCTGAAGGCTGAGCGCAGCAACACCAGGGTGAGCGCCGGCTCGGGGCCTCGGGGCACCAGCAGAGGCCAGGCCACGCGGCCGCCCGTCTGCCCCATCCGTCCGTCCATCCCCATCCGTCCGTCCGTCCTTCCTGCAGCTGCTGCTGGAGCACCTGGAGTGCCTGGTGTCCCGCCACGAGCGCTCCCTGCGGATGACGGTGGTCAAGCGGCAGACGCAGTCGCCCGCGGGCGTGTCGAGCGAGGTGGAGGTGCTGAAGGCGCTCAAGTCACTGTTCGAGCACCACAAGGCCCTGGACGAGAAGGTGCGGGTGCCGCCCGGGGGGCCCCCGCGCTCCTGCCCCTCCCCCCCACCCTGACCCCGCGGCGGCCCCTCCCCAACCCCCAGCCGCTCCTCCCCTGGTTTCCCACAGGTCAGGTGGGCGGGCGGAGGGCGGGAGAGGTGTGGGGCCCGGGCGGATGGACGGACACCGGACAGACAGGCCTGCGCGCTCACACCTCAGCAGCCTCCGTTTGCAGGTGAGGGAGCGGCTGCGCGTAGCCCTGGAGAGGTGCAGCCTGCTGGAGGAGGAGCTGGGGGCCACCCACAAGGAGGTGAGCTGGGGCCCCGGGTCTGAGCCTGCAGCACCCCACCTTGATCCCCGTCGTGTCACCTGTGGGCGGCGGCCGCGGGGAAGCCAGACTCTCACAGGCGCAGAGATCCCGGTGGCGGGAGTCACCATCGCCTCAGTGCTCGGGGACAGGCTGGGCCGTGGGTTCTCAGCTCAGAGTCTGCTGGGCCCTCGTGTGCGGGTCCCGTCCCGGACGAGTCAGGCCTACCTGACTGTCCGCTTCTTCCTCGGCTCCGCGTCCAGCTGATGGTCCTCAAAGAGCAGAATAACCAGAAAAAGCCTCCGACGGACGGGCCGCTGGACGCAGGCCACGAGCACACCGGCACGCCTGCCCCAGACGGAAAGGCAAGTGGCCGGCCCCCACCCAGGGCCCTGTCCCGCAGCCCCCGGCCCCATCGCCCCATGCCTGGTCTCCCCCACCTCCCACCCCCAGGTTCCCGGCCCCCAGGCCCTCGCTCAGCGACGGGACCTCACGCTCTGTCCCCCGCAGAGGGCCTCCGACGGCTCCCTCGGTCGCGAGGAGGACCTGGCCAAGGTCCTGGAGCTGCAGGAGGTCATCGACGGGCAGGTGCGGGAGCAGAGCCAGATGAAGGAGCGCCTGGCCGTCCTGTCCGGCCGCGTGGCCGAGCTGGAGGAGGACCTGGACACCGCCAGGAAAGACCTCATCAGGTCTGAGGACGCCAACACCAGGCTGCAGCGGGACGTGCGGGAGGTGAGGGGACGTGCGGGACATGGGGGAGGGGACGTGGGGCCGAGGGGAGAGGGAGGGGATGTGGGGGACGTGGGGGAGGGGAGGCCACACCAGACACTCAGCACTAACTGCTCAGTCTCTTCCCCTTCATTCTTTCTCTCCTCCCCTTTTCCCCCGTAGTTCACTTACTCGCTATCAGATACGGACAGAGACTGAGTGGGGAGGGTGAGCTAGAGGGGGGAGAGACAGAGGCACCCGCAGCTGCGGCGGGGGCTTGAACCTGGGGCTGAGCCGTCAGCTGACAGCCGGCTCCTCCCAGGCCGTGGCCCAGAAGGAGGACATGGAGGAGAGGATCACCACCCTGGAGAAGCGCTACCTGGCCGCACAGCGCGAGGCCACCTCTGTGCACGACGCCAACGACAAGCTGGAGAGCGAGATCGCCAACAGAGATGCGGAGCTGCGGCAGGTGGGGCCGCCTGTCAGCGCCGCGGGGGGAGGCTGGGCGGGCGGGCGGGCGGCCTTGCGGGGTTCGAGCTCACTCCCCCCCGGGCGACCCGAGTTCAGAGGGAGCCAGCCCGGGCTCCCCTGGTGTCGTGGAGACTTGCGTGTGGTGCCAGGGCCCAGGCCGGCTGGGGACGGGCGCCGGGAGCGACGGCCGAGACCCTGGAGACCCTGGAGCGTCACGGTGTCCCCACCTGCCGGCTAGTCACTCGCTCCATTCAGCCCGCGGGCCCGCACCCCTAGGCTCTCCGTTCCGTCTTCACCGAACGGCAGCCTGTGTCGCCTTCTGGCTCCCGTTGGCCCCGGGGCCCGGGGCTGAGCGTGAGAATCCAGAGGCCTGTCATGGGCGGCCTCGCCGCTCCCCTCCCTCAGCACTGCCGGACACCTAAGAGTCCGTCGGGAGGGTTGACTTGGCCTCGGCAGAGTGAGGCGAGTGTGCGTGCCGAGCCGGTTCCTTTCTGCTTCCGAGCTGCTCAGCTCTGGCCGCTGCTGGCGCCGCTGGGGATCGAACCCGGGCCTCTGCGTCAGACCCACGTGCAGCCTCCCCCGCCTCTGCGCTAAGGGTGGAGAGGGCCGTGTGCCCTGTGCCGAGTTCTCCGGGGCTCCCAGAGGGCCGGGCGAGCTGCGGGAGGTGCCGCTCAGAGCCCAGCGCCTGCTCAGCTCTGGCCGCGCTGCTGGGGATTGAACCTGGGACTCAGGGCCCCAGGCACAGAGCGCTGTTTGCAAAACCGTCCTGCCGGCTGCCTGCCCTGAGGCGAGAGAGAGCCGCCTGTCGCTCACGTGGGGACAGCTGGGGTTCATGGGGACAGTTGGGGTTCGGCGCGGCTCTCGTCACCCGTGATCTCACTGGTCCTGAGCCGCAGCCTTGCTGGGGTGGGAGACGGGGAGCGGCGCCGTATTGCGCTGGGCCACTGCGGGGTCTCTGTCCCCCCGAGTTCTGGCCAGCCCTGTCCAGTAAGCAAGCAGAGCTCAAAACAGACCCGGACGGGGAGCACGGCTGCAGTGCAGGGCGCTTCTTCCCACCAGCAGCTGCCACGGCTCCCGCCACGTGCTCGGGGCGCCTCCCAGCCTCGCAGCCGCTGATGGCACCGCATCGCGGGTCTCCCGAGCTCCGCTTGGCCCGGGGAGGGCATGGGGAGGGCAGGGAGGGCAGGGGGGCAGGGAGGGCAGGGGGCCAGGGAGGGCAGTGGGGGCAGGGAGGGCAGTGGGGGCAGGGAGGGCAGGGGGGCAGGGAGGGTAGGGGGGCAGTGAGGGCAGGGGGGCAGGGAGGCAGTGAGGGCAGGGGGGCAGGGAGGCAGTGAGGGCGCTCGGCACTCTGCCCCGCAGACGGAGGACAGGAACCGGCAGCTGCAGGAGCGGCTGGAGCTGGCGGAGCAGAGGCTGCAGCAGACGCTGCGGAAGGCGGAGACGCTGCCCGAGGTGGAGGCCGAGCTGGCGCAGAGGGTGGCCGCGCTCTCTAAGGTGGGCCCTCTGCGGGGCGGCGCGGGGCGGGCCGGTGCCGGGGGCTGCTCCCTGTCCCCCTCGTGTGGCCTGCGGTGAGCGTCCTCGAGAGCGTCCCCAATACTGTCCCCGTGAGCGTCACGGCTGCTCGTGCGGTCGGTGCCTGAGGCCCTATGTGCTGCGGCAGCGGCGGCCCCGAGAGGACAGTGTTCCCTCTCCGGGGCCGAGCGGACCACAAGCAGTTCAGCTCAGGCTCAGTGTGCTCCAGGACCTGGGCTCGAGTCCCCGCTCCCCACCTGCAGGGGAAAAGCTTCAGGGGCGGTGAAGAAAGTACTGCTGTCGTCCTGTCGCTCTGCCTCTCCTCCCCTCCCCTCCCCACCTCTCTCCCTCCCTCAGTCTCTGTCCCAGCAAACGGCGGGAAAGGGAAAGGGACCGGCCGCCGGCAACAGTGGGCCCCCGTCAGGCCCGGCCGCAGCGCCAGCCCGGGCGGAGTGCCAGCGACCCCACCCCGGGTGGGGTCCACGTAGCAGGAGATGCTGGTCGGCCTGCCCCCGCCGGGTCCGGCCCTCCTGCCCTGCCTTGCCCTGCCCTGCCCTGCCCTGTCCTGTCGTCTGTCCTCAAGGCCCGATCTCTCCTTCCCCGTCGTCTCGTCCCACCGTCCCCAGCCCGGGAGTGGGGGAGCACGCCTCCCCGCGAGCCCGGGCTCAGGCACGACTCGGCTGTCTCGGCAGGCTGAGGAGCGGCACGGCGACACTGAGGAGCAGCTGCGGCAGCTGGAGGCGCAGCTGGAGGAGAAGCACCAGGAGCTGCAACGGGTGCGGCGGGGCGGGCCTGGCGGGGGGACTTCCGGCACCACCTTTGGGTGCACGGGGCTGGGAGCTGAGGGCAGGGCTCCCTGACCTCCCCGAGTGGGGCCTGGGGCTGGGCGGCGCCTCGGTCCCGGAAAGTCGGACGGGCGGCTCGAGGGACAGCCGGGAAGTGGCCTCCGTGGCCGCGGGTCCAGCCGACACCCAGCCTGTGGCCTCGGCTCCCGGAAGCACCTCGTGGCTCCCAGCAGGGCGCACTCACCCCCGGGGGACAGAGCCGAGGACCCGGCTCGGGCGCGTTTCTGCCCCTAGACCCGGGTTAGAGGCTGGCAGGGCCTGTAGGACGTGAGGACACCCGGACGGAATCATGGCTGTCACCTCCCAGCATGCCTTGCTCTTGCTGCCCAGGGGCCCCTGTGCCCAGGAGGGTGGGTTGTGGGCTGCTTGCCCCCACGTGCTGTACCGTGACCCCAGCCACCTCCCTGGGAAGGGGCGCCGGGGACCTCAGGTGACGTAGGGACTCAGAGCCGGGACCTCAGGTGACGTAGGGACTCAGAGCCGGGATCTCAGGTGATGTAGGGACTTCTTCTATCTAGCGTTTGCCCTTCTTCCATAGCCAGTCAACAGCGTCAGGTTGAGCCTGATGTAAAGTTTCGAGACCTCCTTTGAATCTGGAGAGGTGGCAGTCATTGACTATGTGGGTCATCGTCTGTCTGGAGCCGCAGGGGCAGTTCGGGTCGTCTCTGGCTCCCCAGCGATGGAACATAGCGGCGCTCTGGCCATGGCCTGTTCGATAGCGATGGAGGAGGGCCCGATCATAACGTGCTAGGTCAAAGTCGGGTTGACGTAGGGACTCAGAGCCGGGACCTCAGGTGACGTAGGGACTCAGAGCCGGGACCTCAGGTGACGACGTAGGGACTCAGAGCCGGGGACTCCAGTCTGGGACGCGCGTCTCTGGCTTTGAACAGCGTCCATCTCTCCCGAGGAGCCCAGACCCGGTGTGTGTCCACACCACAGGCGGGCAAGTCTCGCGCCAGAGTCTGGGTCGGTGGCCCCTCACGGCCCCTCGTCCTCCCGGGGGTGACGACCCTGCGGCTTCCTAGTGGGCGGGCGGTGAGGCGCGATCTGGGGCCGGGGACAGAGCGGCGGTCACGAGGGAGAGCGGCCCCCGCGCGAGGTCCCGGGCTCCATCCCGAGCGCCGCCATCAGCCGGGCCAGAGCAGGGCTCTGGGGGGACGGGATGCCTGGCCGGTCGCGACCGACTGACCGGCCGTGTCCCGTGTCCCCCCCGCGCAGGCCCGGCAGAGGGAGAAGATGAACGAGGAGCACAACAAGCGGCTGTCGGACACGGTGGACAGGCTGCTGTCCGAGTCCAGCGAGCGGCTGCAGCTGCACCTGAAGGAGAGGATGGCCGCCCTGGAGGACAAGGTGGGCGCGGGCCGCGGGGACGGAGGGGACGGCCGCCCTGGAGGACAAGGTGGGCGCGGGGACGGAGGGGACGGCCGCCCTGGGGTCAAGGTGGCCGCGGGCCGCGGGGACGGAGGGGACGGCCGCCCTGGGGGACAAGGTGGGCGCGGGCCGCGGGGACGGAGGGGACGGCTGCCCTGGGGTCAAGGTGGGCCTGGCTGAGGCTCTGGGGGCAGCTGCGCCCTCGGGCCTCACCTCTGCCAGGTCCCAAGTCCCTCCCACCTTCCCCCTTCCCTGGGCCTTGGGAGAAGCCGAATCCAGTTCCCGGCTCGCTGTCTGGGGATGCTGTGCCTGTGACCAGAGCGGAGGAGTGACCCCAACTCTGGAGGAGGCCTCCCTCCCTCCCTCCCTTCCTCCCTCGAGGGGCCGGACTCCTGGGGCCCCAGGCTGCTGGCTCCAGAGGCTGGTCCCACATGGGCCTTCACAGAGGGCGGCGCTGTGGCCCCAGAGCCCTGGTCAGCCGGGGGCAGGGACGTCTCTGCTGCTCTGGGATTTTCCAGAACTGGAATAAGCCGGTTCAGCGCTCGCGTCTGCAAAGCTGAGAGCCGGAGAGGTCACATCCCTGTGGACGCCTCCTCCGAAGGGGCTGCCGGCCGCCATGATTAAACAGGCCGTCTGAGGACCACCTGTGTCTTTTCCAGAACTCTCTGTTGCGGGAGGTGGAGAACACCAGGCAGCAGCTGGAGGCGACACGGCAGGACAAGGTACCCACGGGGTCCCGGGGGCCAGGCCGGCGGAGAGTCGGGGTGTGAGGGGTCCGGCGCAGCTCCCCGCGGGGCCCTGTGCCCGGAGCCGCCCGGAAGCCAGGCTCCCCCGTGGCCGCCCCGTCTGTGAGGCGAGGCCGGTGCCCCGCTGTGCCGGCGGTGATGGCCGGGCGGACGGCACAGACCTAAGGCTGGTAGTGGCGGTGTTTGCTTACCTGGGCCCTCGGGGGCATCCTCCCGGGCGGGCAGTGAGTGGCCCTGGGCGGCGCTGGGTGGCACGGGCCGGTGTGGCATCGGGTGTGCTCGGTGCCCGAGCCTCCCCGTCCGTCACCCGCTGTCTTGCAGGAGCAGCTTGTGCAGAGCCTCGAAGTCCTGCGGGCTGAGCTGGATCAGATGCGGCTCCGAGGCCCCGAGCTCCACCACGGGTATGAGGCCGGGCCGGGTGGGCGGGGCGGGGCGGGGCGGGGCGTGCTGCTCGGCTCAAGGCTTGTGTGCGGGCTGCTCGGCTCAGTCGGGGCTCCGCGGCCGGCCCCCCTCACTGCTCGACAGCCTCGCTCGCTGGGCCTGCCGTCCGGATCCCTGCTGTGTCAGCAGGCGGCCAGAGTGCGGGACGGGCCAGCCGCCCCCAGACTGGGTGGTGGCCCCGGCCCGGAGGGGCAGCGGTCACTTTAATGACCTCCCGGGGCCTCTGGAGGAGGTGACACGGGCGGGTGCGGGAGCAAGACGCTGACCTCTGCGCATGAAGGGCCCCTCTGTCCCGGGGGTGGGGGGGTGACCTTGCGGCCGGCAGCACAGGGAGCGTCCGAGCTGATGTTCCGGGGCTGTGCCGAGGCCGAGGGCTCCTCATGCTGGGGCGCGGAGGCCTGGGTGTCCCTGCCGGGCGTGGGGAGGGGACACAGCCCCATGTGGGGACCCCGCGGGTGGGCGGCCCGGAGTGACCCTGTGCCGGGGCAGCTCGGGCCGGGAGGGGTGGGAGGCCCCTGGTGCCTGGGCGGGCTGCCCACCCGGAGTTCGATCCCAGAGGGAAGGCAGGGGTCAGGGAGGGCCGACAGCGTCGGGGTGGGGGGGACGTGGGGCGGGGGCAGAGCCCTGGCCACTCCTTTAGGAGAGAAGGAATTGCCCCGTCTCTAATCTGCAGTCTCGTCCTTCAGGATAGATCCTGAGGCGGAAGAGTCAGCTTGGAAGAAGATGTACATAGGATAGGGGGTGCGGAGAAGGGAAAAGCGTGCAAAACAGTGAGGATTAAGCCCATGCCCTGGAGGCAGGGCCGTGCCTAGTTAACAGTGTCATGTAAACAGAATGCAGTATTGAGCAGGGGGGATTAAACCAATGAGACAGAAGGGTCTTAGAAGCAGAATTAGAAGCAGTCCAACAAGGAGTGAGCGTATCAGGGCAGAAACTGGCCGAGAGGGACTCGCCGTGATGTGGGGTGGCTGGGGTCTCGGGTGGCTGCACGGCCGGGGGGGGGGGGGGCTGCTGCGGGGGGACCTGGGGGCCTCCCACCAGCGGCTCGGCGGAGGGCTCGCAGGGCGTCTGCTCCCTGGAGGAGCTGAGCCGCAGGCACCCGGGCCGCCCGCTGCCGGCGGGACTGGAGGGGCTGGGGCTGCGGTCTGCACAATTCCGGGCTTGGGGGGTCCCGTTGCCTCGCGGCCAGAAGGCGGGAGTTCCTTTCCTTTCCTTTTTCTTCTGCTTTTGCCTCCAGGGTCACCACTGGGGCTCGGTGCTCGGTGCTGGTGCTGGCACTGAATTCACTGTTGCTGGCCGCTGTGCTTTTTCATTTTATTCCACAGGACAGAAAACTTGAAATGGGAGGGGAGATAGAGAAAGATACTTGCAGACATGCTTCACCACCCCTGAAGTGACCCCCCTGCAGGCGGGGAGCCGGGGGCTTAAACTGGGATCCTCGTTTGGGTCCCCACGCTTTGTGCCGTGTGCACTTAACCGGAGTCATCACTGCCTGCCCTTTCTTTTTTTCAGATAGAGGCAGAGAGATCTGGGGTGTGGGGGGGACAGACACCACGGCACTGAAAGTTCCTTCAGTGTGGGGGCTGGGCTCGAACCTGGGGCATTGTCCCAGTGGGCTGTCTCCGCCCCGCCGAGGTCTCTGGGAAGTGAGAGACGTGTGCGGCCAGGTGGAGTGAGCCCGGCGCTGGGCTCCCTGCGCAGAATCTAGACGAGCCCCGAGAGGGGCAGCCCGGGCGGGGGGGGGGGCGGGCTGAGGGCTGAGGGCTGAGGGTCACTCAGGCGGGTCCCACACCACCGCCGTCACCTTCCCTCTCGTCTCGGCCCCAGCGCCGTCTCCGGAGGGGCTGGGGGGAGGTGTGGCTGGGGTGAGGCCCTCCCCTGTGAGGGCTCCTTCCGCCCGGGGTCAGCCCCTGCCCCGCCTGACGCCGGTCCCCTTCTCTGTCCCGCCTCAGCCGACCCCACCTGGGCAGCGTCCCCGACTTTAGGTTCCCCGTGGCCGACGGCCCTTCGGACTCCTTTGGCGGTGGGGTGCTGAGGCGTCCCCAGAAAGGCCGGCTGGCCGCACTGCGCGACGAACCCTGCAAGGCAAGGAGCCCCTTCCCCGAGACCGCGCCCCCCAAGCGCCCGCCGGACTGTGCTGTGCTCCCCTTCTGCCGCCGGCTCTGGGTGGGCACAGCGCACTGGTGTGCCTCCGTCCCCAGCCTCTGTCTGGCTCCCGGGACGGTCGTCTGGGCCTGGCGTTGGCCGCAGCAGAGGAGAGGCGGGCAGGGTCCCCGTGACCTGGGGCACGGGAGGGGTCACAGCCCCTCGGCCTGTCTGCTCACCGCCTCTGGGTGGGGGTGCCAGGAGGCGCAGACCCAGGGGCAGGACCTGGGTGGCTGGGAGCCCGGGAGCAGGTGGGAAGCGGAGTCAGGAGGGGGGCGGCCGGTGGAGTGACTAAACGGGACATGGGGCCCGGCCTCCAGGTGTGCCCCTCGCCAGGGGCTGCCCTCGGCTCCCGGCCCCGCGGGGCACAGCAGGGCGAGTGGGGCTCGCACAGCGGCCTCTGAGCTGCAGCCGCCAGCAGTCACTGGTGCCCTCCCCGCTCTGTCCCCAAGGAGGAGGTTCAGGGCATGCCCACCACCCCCCTCCCCGTACCCTGATGGTGAACCCAGCCGTTGGGCACCTGCCACTTCCTGCAGCTCCAACTGCTGCCCCCCCCCTCCCCTCAAGGTCCTGTGGTTAGCTCGGGGCACGTGATTCCCAGGCCCAGTCTGCCCCTCACACGCACGGCTCCCACACTGGTCACCGCGCCACCTCCCAGGGGCTTCCGTCCCGTCTCCAGGGAGGGCAGGGAGGTGGCAGTGAGATGCAGTGAGATGCCCCTGGTGCCAGCCCCTTCCCTGCTGCCTGCTCCGTGGGTTGGCAGCTCCCGGCCCCCTTTCCAGGCTCCGAGCCTTGGGGCCCAGGGCATAGTTGAGCCCGAAGAGCCCACGCCTGGCCCCGCAGAGGAGAGCCAGGTTCAAGCCCAGGCACCGCCTGGGAGCACCTGCCAGCGAGCGGAGGAGCCGGGCCGAGGTGTCTTGTGTCCTGGCCGGGTGGCGAGGCAGGCGGCTGTCCGGGTGTGAGCTGAGCCGCCGTCTCCCCCGCTGGCCCCACCCCTTCCAGGTGCAGACGCTGGATGAACAGGACTGGGAGCGTGCCCAGCAGGCCAGCGTGCTGGCCAACGTGGCCCAGGCGTTCGAGAGCGACGCGGACATGTCGGACGAGGATGAGCGGGCCGGCCTGCTGGGTCCGGCTGGGCTCCTGTCGCCCAGCGGGCAGGCCGACGCCCAGACGCTGGCGCTCATGCTGCAGGAGCAGCTGGACGCCATCAACAAGGAGATCAGGTGGGCGGCGCCGGCCCGCTCAGTCCTCGCCTCGGACCCTGAGCTCTGGGCGGCCTGGGCCCCCAAGTGTAGGGCCTCGAACCTGGGCCTTACACGCTTCACGCAGCTCCTTTCCGTTTTTGTTCAGACAGAGGCGGTGGTGGTGGTCCTTTTTTTCGTCAGATTCACTCTCTCTGTATTTATGTATTTCGCTGCCACCGGGGTTGTCACGGGCTCAGTCCAGCACGGGAATCCACCTCTCCTGGCGGCCGTGTTTCTTTTTTTTTTTCTCTCCCACCTATTTTTTTTTTTTGTAATAGGACAGAGAGAGAGACAGCCCTGCTTCACTGCCCTTGAAGGCCCCACCCTGCAGGTGGAGAGCGGGGGCTTGAACCCAGGTCCTTGTGCACAGAAACGTGAGCCAGTATTCGCTCCAAGTCGTTCTTCTAAGTCTGTTAACAGTCTCTTTCTTACTGGGTAGAGACGGGAAGCAAGAGGAGAGACCCGCAGTACTTCCTCACCGTTGGTGAAGCTTCTCCCCTGCAGGCGACAAGGACGGGGCTTGAACCCAGGTCCTCCCTCTTCTGCACCGAGCGGGTCTCGCTCACTTCCAGGCCCCTTAAGGAAAGGGTGGTGTGCAGACTCAAGTGTGAGCTGCCCACCTGGGCCTCGGGGTCGAGACGGGGCTCAGCTCCGGGTGGGCCCGGCGCCCAGCTCCTCGACCAGCCTTGCCACGGGGAGGAGGTTGGAGGCTGTAGAAACCCCAAACTGCTCTATTTTTATTTTTTAAACTTTGTAATATTTATTCTCTTTTGTTGCCCTTGCTGTTTTATTGTTGTAGTCGTTACTGATGTCACGGCTATTGGACAGGACAGAGAGAAGTGGAGAGAGGAGGGGAAGACAGAGAGGGGGAGAGAAAGACAGACACCCGCAGACCTGCTTCACCGCCCAGGAAGCGACTCCCCTGCAGGTGGGGAGCCCGGGGGCTCGAACCGGGATCCTTCCGCCGGTCCTTGCGCTTTGTGCCACGTGCGCTTAATCCGCTGCGCCACCGCCTAACCCTCTTTGTCCTTTTTAACATAAGAGCTTCTGACCTGCAGCTGGACAGGCAGGTCCGTGCCCGACGGGAGGCCGGGCGCTCCAGCTGCGGCGTCACCGGCCAGCGTGTTCAGGACCCTGGCGGCCGGGGGGCCCGTGAGCGATGCGGCCCGCCTGTCTCTGTTGCAGGCTGATCCAGGAGGAGAAGGAGAACACGGAGCAGCGGGCGGAGGAGATTGAGAGCCGCGTGGGCAGCGGCGGCCTGGACGGCCTCGGCCACTTCAGGTCCATGAGCTCCATCCCGCCCCACCCCGCCGCCGCCTCCTCTCCGCCCACCAGCGGCCGCTCCACGCCCCGCAGGATCCCGCACAGCCCGGCCCGGGAGGTGGACAGGCTGGGGGTCATGACGCTGGTAGGTGCCCTCCTCGCCCAGAGCTCTCTGAGCGGGTGCCTGGCCCACCCGGGAGTCCCGCTTGGACGCCCTTTTCTGCCGCCCGTTCATGCTGTCAGTCACACTGAGCACACGCCGGGCCGGGCCGGTCCCGCAGGCTGAGCCCGCAGCTGCTGTTCTCCTGGCTGGGCTGCTCCCGCCTCCGCTTCCTGGCTCCGCCCTGCCCACGCAGCTCACCTGCCCCTTCCTGGGCTTCTGTTCCCCCGTCAGCCTCGTGGACAGCGGCTTCCCAGCTCATGGGTTGTCATTGGCGGGAGGTGGGAACCCGAGCAGCTGCCATCCGCGGAGTCCACCTGTCCGTCCGGGTGCCGCTGTGGAGCTGGGGGTGCGGCCCGGGGCCTCCCTCTCCCTCTCCCTCTGCCTCTGCCTCTGCCTCTCCCTCTCCCTCTCCCTCTCCCTCTCCCTCTCCCTCTCCCTCTCCCTCTCCCTCTCCCTCTCCTGCGCCCCGCGTGCTGAGCGCCTAAACACCCGGCCCCCAGCGGTCGCCGCAGAGCGGGGGCCACCCAGTGGGTCGCTTGGGCATTTTCTCAAGCTGGGGCGGGTCTGCACACCTGCCATGGAAAGGCATCTGCACGCGGGACCGAGGGTAGTCTGGCCCGCAGCCCCCTCGGGTGCGTGTCGAGGGCTCGGTCTGAATGCCCCCCTCGCGGGTCCCCGTGGGCTCTGGGCGCTGCTGTCTGTGGGAGTGTTAGCTTGCCGTGCTCTTTCATGTCGGAGAGAGACGGAGACCCCTGCAGCCCCGCTTCGGCACCCGTGAAGCTTGCTCCCCACAGGTGCGGACTGGGGCCTGAACCCTCAAATCCGGGTGGGTCCTCGTGCCCTGTAGTGCGCGCGCTCAGCCAGCTGCTCCACTGCCCGGCCCTGGCTTGAGTTCCGGGTGGGGGTTTGAGCCGGCCCGTGCTGAGAGACGGGAGAGACTCCCCGAGGTGGCTGGCGCGTGGCCCTGGTCTGGCTCAGAGGACCAGCCCGGCCGGGTCACGAGACGCAGCGCCTCTGAGCTGCTTGTCTGAGGCGTCTGCCGCCAGGCCGGGCTGCGCTCTTCCGCCTACCCAGCCGAGCCCGTGGCTGAATCTGCTCTCCCTCTCCCCCTCTCCCCCCCTCTCCCCCTCTCTCTCTCCCCCTCTCCCCCTCTCTGCCCCCCTCTCCCCCTCCCCCTCTCCCCCTCTCCCTCTCCCCCTCTCTCCCTCTCCCCCTCTCCCCGTCTCCCTCTCCCCCTCTCTCCCTCTCTCCCTCTCCCCCTCTTTCCCTCTCCCCCTCTCCCCCTCTTTCCCTCTCCCCGTCTCCCCTCTCTCCCTCTCCCCCTCTCCCCCTCTTTCCCTCTCCCCCTCTCCCCCTCTTTCCCTCTCCCCGTCTCCCCCTCTCCCTCTCCCTCTCCCCCTCCCCCTCTCCCTCTCCCCCCTCTCCCTCTCCCCCTCTCCCCCTCTCCCCCTCTTTCCTTCTCCCCCTCTCCCCCCTTTCCCTCTCCCCCTCTCCCCGTCTCCCCCTCTCCCTCTCCCTCTCCCCCTCCCCCTCCCCCTCTCCCCCCTCTCCCTCTCCCCCTCTCCCCGTCTCCCCCTCCCCCTTTCCCCCTCTCCCCCTCTCCCCCCCTCTCTCTCCCCGTCTCCCCTTCTTCCTCCCCCCCCCATCTCTTCACATGCCTGTCAGCCTAGTGACTTAAGGAAGCACCGCAGAAAGGTACAGTGTCCAGCGACAGAATGTGCCTGTGGGCTCTGTGCAGCCCGCCGGGCGGGCGACCACCAGTTGCTCTGTGTGACTGTGCCCCCACCAGGGCCCGGCTGGCGCTCAGGGCGGCCCTTCCGCCAGGGACCATCCGGCTACCTACCACCCCCTGGTCACGGCTGGTCTCTGGCAGACCCGGGGTTACCCCTCGACCGCAGCACCGGGGCTGCCCGTGCCGCCCCCCCCCCCCCCAGCTCTCCGTGGAGGAGAGCCTGAGGCCTCGCCAACAGCCACGCCAGGAGCCCCACGTCCCTGCTCCGGCCAGGCTCTCCCGCCACCCTCCGGCCCTGGGCCCCCTGTGCACTGCGCCTGGCCCGGACACCCCCTCCACTGGCCTTGGCCTTTCTCCTGGGGGGGTCGCTGCCTGGCCCCCCCAGCTCAGCCCAGCCCAGCAGCCCTCCTGCCACCTGCGTAGCCGGTGGGGTCCTGTCTCAAAGCCACGGGCGATCCTGCCCCCGCCCCGCGCCCACCCTGTAGGCATCCACCCCCGGCCGGGGACAGACCTGCAGACGCCGCACTCGGGAGACCCCGTGTCCTCCCCGCCCGGCCTGCAGACTGTGCCCCGAGCCCCCCTCACTGTGGCCGGGATAGTTCCGGAGGGGCTGGGAAGAGGGTCCCTGGCCGAGGGTGATCCACCCTCCCCCGCCCGCCCTCAGCTGCCCGGGTCCCGCGAGGACACGCGAGACGACAAGACAACAATCAGGTGCGAGACGTCGCCACCCCCGTCCCCACGGTCACCGCGGCTGCACAAGGGCGCTCCGCACACGGTCAGCCACGAGGACGTCCAGGACCTGAGGAAGTAAGCCCTCGGCCTCGGCCCGGGCGGTGGGGTCCAGAAGCCCACGGGCACCTGGCTCCTTCCCGGCAGGCCTCGCTGGCGCAGGGGCACCGCCGTTTCCCGGGGTGGGGTGGGGGGCTCTGGAGCTTCCCCTGTGGCCGCAGGCCCTCCCATGTGGTTCCGGGGCTTGCCCGGGCCAGGGGTGGCCGTGAGCCATCTGCGGGCGGGCATGTCAGCGGCTGTGCGTCTGGGCGGCCTGTGAGGCCCCCGCCCCAGCTCCAGGGGCTCCAACGGCCGGGCCCGGCGAGCAACCCGTGACGACCCCCGCCCCCAGCTCCACAGGCTCGCAGGACGGCCCGGTGAGCAACCCCAGCAGCAGCAGCAGCAGCCAGGACTCGCTGCACAAGGCGCCCCGCAGGAAGGGCCTCAAGTCCTCCATCGGCCGGCTCTTCAGCAAGAAAGAGAAGGGCCGGCCTGGGCCCGCGGGCAGGGAGCCCCTCGGCCAAGGTGGGCGGCCTCCCCCACCGGTGGCGCCCGGAGAACCTCCCTCTTCTGGCGCCTCCTGGCCCGGGGTTGCTCTGCGGCCCTGGGGGTCACTGTCTTGACAGAAACTCCCCCTCGTGATCTTTCTTCTTTATTAAACCTATATTTATTAGAGACAGCCGGAAATCAAGGGGGGGGGAGGGAGAGAGAGGGACCCCTGCAGCCCTGCTTCACCGCTCGCAAAGCTTTCCCCCTGCAGGTGGGGACTGGGGGCTCGAACCCGGGTCCTTGCGCACTGTGACATGTGCGATCAGCCGGGTGCTTCCCCCCACCTGGCCTCCCTTAAAATAGTTTATCGATCGCTAGAAACAGAGAAACTAAGAGGAAAAGGCTAGAGGGAGATAGAGAGACACCTGCAGCCCTGCGTCTCCACACTTAAGACTCCCCCCTGCAGGTGAGGCCCAGGAGCTCGAACCCGGGTCCCTGGGCACAGGGACGCCGCCCCCCCCCCCCCCCCCCCCCGCACAGTTTCCGTGGCTGTGGGCACCCCGGTCGCCTTCTCTCACCTCCCTGCTTCCCCACAGCTGGCGCCTCCGAAGCAGAAGGCTCCGCGCAGGACGCCCCGGCCCTCGGCAAGCTGGGCGCGCAGGCCGAGAAGACGCGGAAGCTCCAGAAAAAGTGAGTCTCTCGTCCCGTGTCACCTGTCCTGACTGGACTCCAGCCGGCGGCCTTGGTTGGCGGGAGAGACGGAGAAAGCCCGGGGCCCCGCCGAGCCGGGCGCTGAGCTGGGCCCTGAACCCGGCACCTCGGGGCCTGCGGCAGGAGAGTCTGTGCCGTCCCCGGGCCCCACCAACGCTCTCCTGGGACGTGATGCGGCGTGTGAGCCCCACCGCCTGAGAGCTCCCCCTCCCACCGCAGCACAGTGTGTGTGTGCGTGTGTGTGTGTGCGTGTGTGTGTGTGGAGGGACAAGGGCAGTGTGTGTGTGTGCGTGTGTGTGTGTGTGCGCGCGCGCGCGGACGAGCGGACGAGGACTCGGCCTGTGCTGTCACTGACGCCACGAAGGTGCCTCCCGCGTGGTCCTGTGCGGTTGCTTGCTCCCTCCTTCCCTCCCACAGCCTGGACCCACTGAGTCTCTGTTGGGCGCGGGCCGTGGCTTCCAGCTTCGGTTTAGGAATTGAAGCGTCTTGGGGGAAAAGCCAGGCGCGTTTTGGACACCCTGGGTAAAACAAGGACCGCTGGAGTCTGCGGGCGAGTGCCTGGCTGCGAGAACGGGAACTTGTCTGTCGATGAACCTCAGAGACGGCCGCGGGGCCGTGGGAGACCACAGACCAGAGCCGCCCACGGCCCAGGGGCTCGCGGGCTCGTGCTGCGCCGAGACCTCAGTCCTCACAGACGCGGGGACCACGGCCTCCGGCCTCCCGTGGGGGGTGCTGGGGCTCGAACCCAGGTCCTTTATTGTGGTAGCGTGTGCTCAGCCTGCCTGCACCGCCCGCCCCGCCGGGAACATCCGTGATTCTCCCAAGTCCTGTAGCAGGCGACGCGTGTCCTCTCCTGGCCGTCCTGGTTCCGGTGCCAGAGTGGACGGTGTCCAGGGCCGCCGGGGTGAGGAGACCGTCGACCTCTCGAAAATGCCTGTGAGGCCCGAGGCCCGAGAGTGAGCTCACTGGGCGGGCCCCGGCCCCCCGAGCACACAGCCTGGGTCGGGGCCGGCACCACCCCGGAGGCCACAGCAGCACTGGGGGAAGCTCCCGAGTCTGTCTGTGTCCCAGCACAAAGTAGACTCCCTGGAGCAGCGGGAGCTCACCTGTGGCCGCCAGCACCCCGCGGCCGGGCCTCCTGCTGGCGGGCGGGTCAGTGGGCGCGGGCCCTGGCGAGCACCCTGTGTTTGCAGACACGAGCTGCTGGAGGAGGCCCGCCGCCAAGGCCTGCCCTTCGCCCAGTGGGACGGGCCCACGGTGGTCGTGTGGCTGGAGGTGAGAGACCCTGGCAGGGCGGGGCACCCCAGCTCTGGGTGGGCCTGCCCCGGCGCGAGGCTGACCCTGCCCGACCCCGTCCCCCAGCTCTGGGTGGGCATGCCGGCCTGGTACGTGGCCGCCTGCCGGGCCAACGTCAAGAGTGGCGCCATCATGTCCGCGCTGTCGGACACGGAGATCCAGCGCGAGATCGGCATCAGCAACCCGCTGCACCGGCTCAAGCTGCGGCTGGCCATCCAGGAGATCATGTCGCTCACCAGCCCCTCCGCGCCGCCCACCTCCCGCACGGTGCGTGTGCATGCGCCTGGGGCGGGCGGCCTCTGGGGACCTGGGGCTCAGGACAGGCAGGGCAGGGCATGGGCGGCTGGGGTCACGCGGGGGCGGCCGCCCGCGGAGTTGGGGGCCGTGTGGGGGAGACGCCGGTCCTCGGGGTCCTGAAAGGGCCGCCAGCCCCGTCCGTCTCCCAGCCCCGCTCTCGCTCACTCGCCCGCCCGCCCGCCCGCGGGTCACCCAGAGCTCGGGAACCGTCTGGCTGACGCACGAGGAGATGGAGACGCTCACGGCCGCGCCCCAGACGGTCAGTCACGGCCGGTCAGTCAGGGCCAAGCTCCCGCCCCGCCCCCCTCGGCCCTCGCGTGGCCGCCTGTGGGACGACACCCCACCCCAGCCCCGCCGCCCGCCCGGCAGAGCCCCCACGCCCCGCTGCGCTTCCTGGGCCCCGGGGTCGCATGCTGTCACGCATGAGGGCGGGCGGGGGGCCGCACGACCCCGCACGCCACCCCCTCCACCCTGCCGTGCTCCCCCGCCCTGCCGCTCCCCGCGTGCCCCCTGCACCCCGCACCCGCATGCCCGCCCTGGCCCCCCACTAACGGCCGTGTTCTCTTGCATCCTGACACCTGGCGGCAGGAGGATGAGGAGGGCAGCTGGGCCCAGGTTGGACTCTCTCTCCCCGCCGGTGCTCCGCACACACTAACCTCGCACACTAACTGCACACTAAGCGCGCACAGTAACCGCGCACAGACTAACCGCGCGCACAGACTAACTGCGCGCACAGTAACCGCACAGACTAACCGCGTGCACAGTAACCGCACACACTAACCGCGCACAGACTAACCGCACGCACAGTAACCGCACACACTAACCGCGCACACTAAGCGCACGCACAGTAACCGCACACACTAACCGCGCACACTAAGCGCGCGCACTTATCCCTGAGCTGCCAGGCAGCAGCTATCCCTGACCATCCCCGGCCCAGCTCTGGCTCCTCCTTTATTTACTTCAGACAGAGCTGATCTGAGAGAGGCAGAGAGACTCGTGCAGCCCTGCTCCACCGCTCGTGAAGCTGCCCCCGCAGGTGGGGAGCGGGGCTAGAACCCGGGTCCCTGCACAGCCGTGTGTCTGTGTGTCTGTGTGTGTGTGTGACTGTGTGTGTCTGTGTGTGTGTCTGTGTGTCTATGTGTGTGTCTGTGACTGTGTGTGTGTCTGTGTGTGTGAGTGTGTGTCTGTGTGTGTGTGTGTCTGTGTGTGTGTGTGTCTCTGTGTGTGTCTGTGAGTGTGTGTCGTGTCTGTGTGTGTCTCTGTGTGTGTCTGTGAGTGTGTGTCGTGTGTGTGTCTCTGTGTGTGTGTGTCTGTGTGTGTGTCTGTGTGTGTGTGTCTGTGTGTGTGTCTGTGTGTGTGAGTGTGTGTCTGTGTGTGTGTGAGTGTGTGTGTGTGTGTCTGTGTGTGTGTGTCTGTGTGTGTGTGTCTGTGTGTGTGTGTGTCTGTGTGTGTGTGTCTGTGAGTGTGTCGTGTCTGTGTGTGTGTCTCTGTGTGTGTCTGTGAGTGTGTGTCGTGTCTGTGTGTGTCTCTGTGTGTGTCTGTGAGTGTGTGTCGTGTCTGTGTGTGTCTCTGTGTGTGTCTGTGAGTGTGTGTCGTGTGTGTGTCTCTGTGTGTGTGTGTCTGTGTGTGTGCGTGCGCGCGCTCCTACTAGCTGTGCCGCTCCTCCACGGCTGCTCTGTGCTCTGGGCGTGGGGGGTGCAGGCCTCCCTGCTGCCTGGCCCGGCCCGGCCTCTTGCCCTCATGAGCTGCGAGCTGTGCCCGTCTCGGACGGGGGGAGGAGGAGGGGGAGGAGGAGGAGGATTTTGCCTCCAGGGTCACCTCTGGGGCTTGGTGTCCATTTTACTGAGCAGGACAGAGAAGGGGGAGACAGGGAGTAGAGACCCGCAGACCCGCTGCTGCCGCCCGGCCCCGGCGTGATTTTCTGTTCACTCATTCTGTTGTTGCGCCAATCTTTTCTTTGAGAGAGGGGCAGGGGAAGGCCACAGCTCCCTCCGGCGGGGGCCGGCCTCGAACCCAGGGTGCAGTCGAGGGTGCAGGCCGAGCTCCGGCAGGGCCCCGCCGCGGTAGCTGGGGTGGAGGTCAGGCTCCGGCTCGCGTCCACGTCCCCACGACACTCTGCCCCACCCCTGCCCCCTTTCCCTTTCCTGTGGGGAGAGGGCCGGACCTGGCAAGTGGGCAGGCCCCCCAGACACTGTCTGTCTGTCTCATCTCTGGAGCCAGGACCTCTCACGTGGAGCTCACTGCTTCCTCATCGGGGGGGGGGGGGGGGGGGGAGAAACCACAGTGCGGGGATGCACGCATGTCCAGCTCTCACACACGCGCACACACACGCCCAGCTCTCGCACACGCGCACACACACGCCCAGCTCTCGCACACGCGCGCACACACGCCCAGCTCTCTCTCGCGCACACACACCCAGCTCTCACACACGTGCATGCACAAGCCCAGCTCTCGCACACGCGCACACGTGCCCAGCTCTCGCACACGCGCACACGTGCCCAGCTCTCGCACACGCGCACACACATGCCCAGCTCTCGCACATGCGCACACACACACCCGGCTCTCGCACACGCGCACACACACACCCAGCTTGCACACGCACGCACACACGTGCCCAGCTCTCGCACACGCGCGCACACACACACACACCCAGCTCTCGCACATGTGCACACACACGCCCAGCTCACACACGCCCAGCTCTCGCACACGCGCGCACACATACGCGCCCAGCTCTCGCACACACATATTCCCTCTCTCCCCCCTCCATTTCCTGGCTCCCTCCGTGCTTTTAATCGTCTCTTGGAGGAGGGGTGGGAGCAGCCCCTCCCCCCGCCCGCGTCCGGAGCCCCGGCCCCTTCCTTTTTTTCCCAAAGTCCTGCTCAGCTCTGGCTGATGGTGATGCAGGGGATTGAACCTGGGACTTTGGGGCCTGAGAGTCTGTTTGCAGAAGCACTGTACTGTCTCCCCAGCCCATAGTGATACTTTCTCGCACACGTCTGTAGGTCACAGACTCCACTGATGAGAGCCACGGACACAGGGCTGAGTTCTCAGATAGGCAGCTCACTCTAGCTGAGCTTTCCTTCTTAGAGATTTTTTAAAAATTTAATTTATTTTCTCTTTTGTTGCCATTGTTTTAATGTTGTAGTTATTGTTGTAGTTATTGATGTCATCGTTGTTAGATAGGACAGAGAAATGGAGAGAGGAGGGATAGAGAAAGACAGACACCTGCAGACCTGCCTCACCGCCTGTGAAGCGACCCCCCTGCAGGTGGGGAGCCGGGGCTCGAACCGGGACCCTTATGCTGGTCCTTGCGCTTTGCGCCACGTGCGCTTAACCCACTGTGCCACCACCCGACTCCCTTCTCTGCTCATTCTTAGCAGCTGTGGCTTTGCTACTGTTCTCTTGAAACGTTCAGTTCACATTTTTTCTTTTGGAATTTTACCGCAGAAGACACCGTGTAAGAAATAAAGACGGGCTCGGGCACCGCGGCTCTGGTGTGGGCCGCCGCGCCATCTGAGCCTGGCACCAATGCTGTGCTGGGCGCCTGAGCCCCGTCTCCCCACCCGCCGCTTAGCGCCAGTGATAACTGGCCGGTCGATGAGTCGGTCCCGAAACCTGCTTCTGCCTTACACGTCTGTGTCTCCCTGGAGCCCTGCTCGGCTGCGGCTGACGGCGCTGCTGGTGATTGACGCTGGGACCCCAGGGCCAGTCATGCCGCCTCCCCGGCCCCGGCCCTCAGTGAATCGGTCTGTTAGGGCGCCGGGAGCCGGCTCCCTCGCTGCCTGTGCCACTGCCTGACAGCTGTGCGCAGGTGGGGCCCCGCAGTGGAGTGCCGCTGTGCTCTGTGCTGTCTCCCCGAGGACGGGGACCCCACCCCGCGGGCCGAGGCCCTGGCAGAGACCCCAGCCGGGAAACCAGTCCGGGGAGCAGAAGCAGAAGCAGAGGGACTGGGAGCGGGAGCGGCCGGCGTAGTGTGGGGCCGGCGGGCGCACACGTGCCAGGGTGACGCCGGGCTCAGTGTCGCCCTCCCGTAAGCAAGTCGGGCCTTTGCAAAACAAGACAGGGCAGCAGGAGGCCCCCCGGCCATGTCCCTGTCTCCCCACCCCCAGCGAGCCTAGCGGACCCACCTTCAGACTCGTCCGTGAGTCGCGACGTCCGTCCGTCTGTCAGTGGTGACGATACAGAGAAAGTCTCGCTGCACTTCGGTCACAGACGGGATTTCTGCATACAGAGGGTCTCGGGCTCCCCCTGTGTAGACCTCTCCGGCGGGCACAGTGAACTGCGGGCAGACGGGAGGCCAGAGGGTTTAGGACGCCAAGGAGCAGGGCCGGGTGGTGGCGCGCCCGGTTAAGCACTCGCACTGCAGTGCACGGGGACCCTGGTTCAAGCCCCCGGTCCCCACCTGCTGGGGGACACCTCAGAAGCGGTGAAGCAGGGCTGCAGGTCTCTCTCCCTCTCTGTCTCCCCCTCCTCCCTCAATTTCTCTCCGTCTCTATCCAACAGTAAATAAATAAATAGTTTATTTTAAAAAAAAAGACAAGGAGCAAAGCCACTGGCGGCTCAGCCTCCGAGAGCGCCGCCCCTCACGCCCACTCTCGGCCGCAGACGCTGGCCTACGGGGACATGAACCACGAGTGGGTCGGCAACGACTGGCTGCCCAGCCTGGGGCTGGCCCAGTACCGCAGCCACTTCATGGAGTGCCTGGTGGACGCCCGCATGCTGGACCACCTGACCAAGAAGGACCTGCGCGGCCAGCTCAAGATGGTGGACAGCTTCCACCGGTGCGTCTCGGCGGCCGCGGGACGGGGGGGGGGGGGGCCGCGCCCGCTCACCCCGCGGGTCCGTGTCCGGCTCCCTGTGCAGAAACAGTTTCCAGTGCGGGATCATGTGCCTCCGAAGGCTCAACTACGACCGCAAAGAGCTGGAGAGGAAGCGAGAGGCGGAACAGGACGACATCAAAGGTGAGTGGGGGGGGGGGGCTGTCCCGCCAGCAGGCGCCCGCGGACCCGCGTTGACAAGCCGGCGGAGCTCAGTGCTGGTCGGCAGGGTCCTCAGGCCACCGCGAAGGTGCTGGTCTCCCCGAGGCACTTTGACAGCCCAGCGGGCTTCACTGGCCGCCAGCCATAGCCCTGCAGCACTCGGTCCTTTTCCAGTATTTTCTTTTAATGAGAAACACACACACACACACACACACACTCACCCCAGGGCCCTGCTTGGCTCCGGCTGCTGGTGGTGCAGGGGATTGAACCTGGGACCTCAGAGCTTCAGGCAGGAGAGTCTTGTGTGGAACCCCGTGTCGTCTCCCAGCTTTCTTTCATTTTTTAAAAAAATATTTATTATTCCCTTTTGTTGCCCTTGTTGTTTTGTTGTTGTAGTTATGATTGATGTCATCGTTGTTGGACAGGACAGAGAGAAATGGAGAGAGGAGGGGAAGACAGAGAGAGGGAGAGAAAGACAGACACCTGCAGACCTGCTTCACCGCCTGTAAAGCGACCCCCCTGCAGGTGGGGAGCCGGGGTTCGAACCGGGATCCTCACGCCAGTCCTTGCGCTTTGTGCCACCTGCGCTTAACTTTTTTTCATTTTTAAGAGAGGGAGAGACCCCAGCTCTGGTTGATGGTGGTGCTGGAGATTGAACCCGGGACCTCGGAGCCTCAGGCAGGAGAGTCTGTTTGCAGAACTCCGGTGCCGTCTCCCCCGTCCATCAGTGCTTTTTCCATCCCCGATTTTTCTTAGAAAAGAGAGAGTAGGGTCCCTGGCCCCAGGGAAGGTACCGTAGCGGAGCAGCAGAAGCGCAGGCCGTGGCCTTGGCCACGTCGCACACGCACACACACACACACACACACACACCTCTGCGTGGGCAGCACTCGGCTCAGAACGGAGCGGAAGCAGCGCGGGAGGCAGCTGTGGAGGCTCTGGGGGCCCGGCCGAGCCCCGGCCTGCTGGTTTTGTTTGTTTTAATTTTTTAAATTACTTTCCATTTTGTTGCCCTCGTCTTTTTATTGTAGTTATTGTTGTAGTTATTGATGTCGTCGTTGTTGGATAGGACAGAGAACAATAGAGAGAGGAGGGGAAGACAGAGGGGGAGAGAAAGACAGACACCTGCAGACCTGCTTCTCCGCCTGTGAAGCGACCACCCTGCAGGTGGGGAGCCGGGGGCTCGAACCGGGATCCTCACGCCGATCCTTGCGCTTTGCGCCACGTGCGCTTAACCTGCTGCGCTATCGCTTGTCTGACTCCCTCGGTCTGCTATTATAAGTGTTAGATTTTTTTAAATTTGTTTTTTAAAGATTTGATTTATTAATGAGAAAGATAGAAGGAGAGAGAGAAAGAACCGGACATCACTCTGGTACATGTGCTGCCGGGGACTGAACTCAGGACCTCACGCTTGAGAGTCCAGTGCCCTATCCACTGTGCCACCTCCCGGACCACGTGTTAAATGTTTGCATTGCCATGGGGCTGCCACTGGGCTCGGTGCCGGCACCAGGAACCCACCGCCCCCGCCGGCCAGGCAGCGAGAGTGGAGGGCGACAGACACCCGCAGCCCCGCTTCACCTGCAGGTGGGGAGCGGGGGCTCCCCGGGTTTGTGCTCGGTGAGGGGACGCGTGTGCTGAGCTGGGCTGGCCGCGGCCGGGCCCAAGTCCACGTCAACGCTCCAGACTGTCGCTCAGAAAGGCGCCCTGGGGCGGGAGCGGCCCTGTACTGGCTGAGAGCCCCCCGAGAGGGACCCTGGTCCATGCGGGCGCCGCCCCCGCCCCTGGCTCACGCGCCTGGCTCGCGGCAGACGTGCTGGTGTGGAGCAACGAGCGCGTGATGCGCTGGGTCCTGTCCATCGGCCTCAAGGAGTACGCGGGCAACCTGGCCGAGAGCGGCGTGCACGGCGCCCTCATCGCGCTGGACGAGACCTTCGACTTCCACGCGCTGGCCCTGCTGCTGCAGATCCCCACGCAGAACACGCAGGTGGGCTGCGGGGCCGGGCCCCGCCACGCCAAGCAGGGCTCCTCCGTCCGTCTTCCGTTCTCGGCCCGTCCTCTGCCCCGTCTGTCCCCTGTTCTCTGTCTCCTGCCCGTCCCCTGTCCCCTGCCTGACCACTTTCCCTTGTCCCCTGCCCGTCCCCTGTCCCCTTCCTGAACTCTGTCCCCTGAGCTCTGTTCCTTCTCTCCTGCCCGTCCTCTGTCCCCTGTCCCCTGTCCCCTGCCCATCCTCTGCCCCCTGCCCGTCCCCTGAGCTCTGACCCCTGTCCCCTGTCCCCTGCTATGAGGAGTCTGCACACCAGTGAGGCAGGTGCTGGGGCCGAGTGCTCAGGGCGGTGGCATCCACCTGCCTGTCTCTGGAGAGAGGCCCCCTGGCTTGCCGGCTCTGCCAGTGGGTGGGCGCCCCACCATCTTCTCTGACTCGGGGGTCTGGTTGAGCACCAGGAGCCCCCGCCCCGTACTTCATGTCTCACTGCCCCCACAAAGTCCACCTGTGGGACAGACAGACATACGGAGTTCTCTGGGCCTCACTCGGGGGCTGGGTTCGATTCCGGGCCCCAGAGGCGGCTCCCGTCCGTCCGTCCGTCCGTCCGCGCATCGTCGGGCCCCAGCTGTCGGGCGCGTGCCGGGTGCTGGCGGCCTCCTGAGGTGTCGCCCGGTCGTGGTTTCAGGCGCGTGCCGTCTTGGAAAGAGAGTTTAACCACCTTCTGGTCTCGGGCACCGACAGGAGGTTCGAGGAGGTGAGTGTGTGGCCTCACCTGCTGGCCAGCCTGGTCTCCCTCGGAGTCGACGGATGTCAGGTGTCACTGCAGCTCCGCCACCTGGGAGACAGCAGCCGGGCCGCCCCGCCCCCCGCCCCAGGGCCCCGCCCGGGCTTCCCGCCAGGCTCAGTGCCGGCCCTGGCGCCCACCGCTCCCGGCGGCCATTCTTAGCTTCTGGTTTTTACTTGAACGCTTGGGGTGGGGGGGGCAGCCAGAGAGATGCCTGCAGCCCTGCTTCACACTCGTGCCCCCCCCCCACGCGACCGGGGCTTGAACCCGGGTCTTTGCGCACGGTGACGTGTGCGCCCAAGCAGGCCCGCCACCACCCATCCTCCCAGAGCCACCCCTCATCAGGCCCCAGGGTGGCGTCTGGCTGCTCTAGGTCCCCGCTGGCCGTGGAGGGAGGTGGAGGGAGGCTGTGCAGCTCACTCGGCCCCCTGGTCTGGGGGTGTGTGGGGCGGGGACCCCCCCCCCCCCCGCCTCCCTCCAGCATCTCCCAGCGCAGCCCAGCGTCCTGCCTGGCGGGACCGGGTTCAGCGGTCGTCGGGCAGGCCCGGGGCAGCGTCTGGACGTCCTCGCCCACGTGGTCAGTCCGTCCGCCACCCTTGAACCCACCAGGATGACGACAAGGGCTTTCGGAGGGCGCCGTCCTGGAGGAAGAAGCTGAGGCCCAAGGACATGCGGGGCCTGGCAGCCGGCTCAGCAGAGACCCTCCCCCCAAACTTCCGCGTCACCGCATCTCTGCCCTCGCCCTCCACTCGGCCCAAGAAGGTGCAGCCGGACGGTAGGTGGCGGGAGCCGGGAACCAGCGGCGGCGGCGGTGGGGGGCGCGCACACAGCATGGTCTGTCTGTCTGCGTGTCCGTCCGCTGCTGCTGCCTGCAGCAAGCACGTCCCGCCACTAACAGGGCTGCACGCGTGTGCAAGGGGCTGCTCCCGCTGTCGCCGTCTCTGCCGCTTTCTGTCGCGCGGTGGGGCGGGGAAGGTGGCCCGCTGTCCTCTCGGTGCCCCGGGGCCCCTCAGCCGCCCACTGAGACGGCAGAGCCGCGGGTGCAGGGCGGGGGGCCGGGCCACCTTAGTCCGGGCGTGGCCACCTCTGCACTGTTGTCGGCCGGCGTCTGTGCGTAGAGGGCCGGCTCCCCCCGCCCCCAGCTCCCGCTCAGAGGGGCCCCAAGTGCAGGCACCCCCCCTCCCGCTGCCCCGCACACATGCTCGCTCGCTCGCTTTGCCAGCATCAGAGCTACAGCAGGTGAGTCCCGGGCTGCGGGTGAGGTCAGCACCCCACTGTTAACCCGGCTCCCGGGCCGTCTTGGGGGCTGCAGAGCGGGTGTGAGCGGGTGCAGCCTGAGCGGCTGTGTCCTGAGCGGTGTGTCTGCACTAGTGTGTCCTGAGCTGAGCGGGTGTGTTCTTAGCGGATGCGTCCTGCACGAGTGTGTCCTGAGCGGGTGCTAGTGGGTGTGTCCTGAGCGGGTGTGTCCTGAGTAGGAGTGTCCTGAGTGGGTGTGTCCTGAGCCAGGTGTGTCCTGAGTGGGTGTGAGCAGGTGTGTCCTGAGCGGGTGTGTCCTGAGTAGGAGTGTCCTGAGCGGGTGTGAGTGGGTGTGTCCTGAGCGGGTGTGTCCTGAGTGGGTGTGAGCAGGTGTGTCCTGAGCAGGTGTGAGTGGGTGTCCTGAGCGGGTGTGTCCTGAGTGGGTGTGAGCAGGTGTGTCCTGAGCAGGTGTGAGCAGGTATGTCCTGAGCGGGTGTGAGCGGGTGTGTCCCGAGTGTGTCCTGAGTGGGTGTGTCCTGAGCGGCTGTGTCCTGAGCGGGTGTGAGCAGGTATGTCCTGAGCGGGTGTGTCCTGAGCGGGTGTCCTGAGCGGGTGTGAGCAGGTGTGTCCTGAGCAGGTGTGTCCTGAGCGGGTGTGTCCCGAGCGGGTGTCCCGAGTGGGTGTCCTGAGTGGGTGTGAGCAGGTGTGTCCTGAATGGGTGTGTCCTGAGCGGGGGTGTCCTGAGCGGGTGTGAGCAGGTGTGTCCTGAGCGGGTGTGAGTGGGTGTGTCCTGAGCGGGTGTGTCCTGAGCAGGTGTGTCCTGAGCGGGTGTCCTGAGTGGGTGTGAGCAGGTGTGTCCTGAGCGGGTGTCCTGAGCGGGTGTGAGCAGGTGTGTCCTGAGCGGGTGTCCTGAGTGGGTGTGAGCAGGTGTGTCCTGAATGGGTGTGTCCTGAGCGGGGGTGTCCTGAGCGGGTGTGAGCAGGTGTGTCCTGAGCGGGTGTGAGCGGGTGTGTCCTGAGCGGGTGTGTCCTGAGCAGGTGTGTCCTGAGTGGGTGTCCTGAGCGGGTGTGAGCAGGTGTGTCCTGAGCGGGTGTGTCCTGAGCGGGTGTGTCCCAAGCGGGTGTCCCGAGTGGGTGTCCTGAGCGGGTGTGAGCAGGTGTGTCCTGAGCGGGTGTGTCCTGAGCGGGTGTGTCCCAAGCGGGTGTCCCGAGTGGGTGTCCTGAGTGGGTGTGAGCAGGTGTGTCCTGAGCGGGGGTGTCCTGAGCGGGTGTGAGCAGGTATGTCCTGAGCGGGTGTGAGCGGGTGTGTCCCGAGCGGGTGTGTCCTGAGCGCGTGTCCCGTCCCGTCCTGGTGGGTCCGCGCTGTGAGCCGCCGGCACTAACCGCAGGCTTCTGCACGCTTCCCGGGCGGAGCAGGCGCTGTGGTGGGCGCGCAGAGGCTGGACGCGGCCGCGGTCAGGACATACTCCTGCTGAAGCCGGTGAGTAGGCCGGCGCATTGGGCCGCCACCCCCACTCCCGGACCCCTGTGAGAGACTCGGGCCGGGCGCGCAGCCCGATCACACGCCGCCGAGCCCGAGGACCCGGGTTCGAGCCCCTGCTCCCCCCCTGCAGGGGAAGCTTCTCGGGCGGTGAAGCGGGTGCAGGTGTCTGTCTGTCTCCATCTCTTTCCCGATCTCTCTGTCTTATCCAATAAAATAGAAAACAGGGGGGAAGGCCGCCAGGAGCCGTGGGGGCACTAGCGATCACCTTGGTGGCGACTGAGAAATAAAGGAGTGAACGTGGTTGGCGCACCGCGTCGGCCCCCGTCAGCCCCGCTCCCCCGCCCCCAGCAACAGCAGGGAAGCTTCCCAACACGAAGCCCTGACCGCAGGAAGCTCCGCAGCCCCTCCCTCCCCTCAAGTTCCCTCTGGCCTGTGGGCAGAGAGGAAATTCCGTGGCCCCAGGAGCCGCTGCCCGGTGCTGCCCCAGAGGCCCGGGGCGGAAGGAAGGAGCTGGTCTGAGGACCCTTTCTGGGGCTTCCGGGGTGCAGGCCCGGCCCCCCTCCTGCCCTGCCAGGTCCCTCAGGAATAGACGCAGCGGCCGGTCCCTCTCTGAGCGCCCCCCTCGTGGGGGTTCTGAGGAGCCTGCGGTGGTCGCGGCCTCCCTCACGTCGCCGCCCGCCGTGTCTTGCAGGACACCCGCACTACCTGTACAGGTGACCCTGCGCCCAGTGCACCCACGGCCCCGCGGACGGATCCTCGTGACACGGACCTGAGAGATTTTATGACAGAGTTTTTAATCAGTGAGAGATCCACGAATATCATAGAGAAAATATTTTAGAGCCTAACGTTTCTTATATTTATGTGAACCTACCACTTGACTCCGGTGCCCTCCCTGCGCCCGCGTCCGCTCCGTGTCCATGGCGACGGGTGGCGGGACCCGGCACGTGACGTGCAGATGCTGATCGCGGCCGGCAGGGGAGCCCCTCGGCCAGGTGCTGACTCCGGGGCACCCGCCCTCTCCTCCCCGGGAAGTGGGGTCCAGGCGCCCCCTGCAGACCCCCAGGACCAAGCGCGGAGCGCCTGTCGCTCAGTCCAGGCCTTACTTTTCTTACTTACGTGAGCTGTCTTTCTACGTGTCCGTACTCCTGTCTGAAGGCTGCGCCGACCGGCGTCCTTCTAGGTCCCGGCCTGGCGCCGCCCCTCGGCTCCCCTGGGGGGGGTGGCAGCAGGGGCGGCGGGTGTCACTGTCTGTCAGGTGTCTGGCGGGACCCACCCTCGTCCCTGTGTGACCACCCCACGTCACCTTTCTGTTTTTCTATTAATCTTTTTGTGAACTCGCAGATTATGTAACAAAGTATGTACAGTCTACTTTTGAACTATTTTTATCACAGTATTTATTGCTTTCTTTCAATAAAGGACTGAAGTCTTTCCTGCCGCCCGGGGGGCTCGCTTCCCAACGGCGGGGTGGGGGTGGGGGGCACGCGGCTCCCGCCCATCACTCTGGGGCCTCCCTCCGGCTTCGAGGCCAGAGGTCCCCGTGCGGGGAGGGGGAGAAGCACCTGCAAGCCCGAGGCCACGGGATCGGTCCCCGGGACCTGAGCCGGGCGCTCTCTGGCCTCCGTGTCTGTCTCTCACGAGAGTAAACTTATCCTGGGGACCGGGCGCGGGCACCTGGCTGAGCGCACAGATCCCCACACACTCGGACCCGGGTTCAAGCCACCGCTCCCCATCACGGGGGGAGCTTCCTGGGCAGTGAAACAGCTGCAGGGTCTCTCTCTCTCCCCACCTCTCCTCCCATTTCAGTTTCTCTCTGAAGTAAGGGGGGGTGGCCGCTGGGAACGCGGCGCGTCTCGGTGCCGACGCCGAGCCCCAGTGAGGACCCCGTGGCAGTGAACGGGACAGGGAAAACGGGGTGGGGGCAGGGGGCGCCCCGCTCGGCGCAGTCACCAGGCTCAGGGTCCCAGGTGTGAACCCCCACTCGCCACCTGCCGGGAAACGTCACAAGTGGCGAAGCAGAGCTGCACGTCTCCGTCTGTCCGTCTGCTCACCTCTCCACGTCTGTCTGTATCCAAGGAGAAAGACCACCTGCAGGGGCCGGGCGGGGGCGCACCTGGCTGGGCGCACACGTCACCACGCACAAGGACCCGGGTTCGAGCCCCCGGGACCCGCCTGCAGGGGGAAGATTCACAAGTGGTGAAGCAGGGCCGCAGGTGTCTCTCTGTCTCTCCCTCTCTACCTCCCCGCTCCCTTCTCCACATCTGGCCGCCTCTGTCCGAGGAGGAGAATCAGAAACCGGCGTGGAGAAGCACCCAGGCCCTGTGCACGGCCGTGCCCTGGCCCAGACGGGGACGGAGAGGACTGCCCACACAGGCCGGTGCAGGGCCCCCCCACGCCCTCGGGGTCACGCGTCACGAGCCTGGGGGTCCGGCCCCTCAGCCCGCGCCGGACGCCGGGTGCCGCTTCTCCGGCAGCTGGTTAAGACGGGGCACCTGTGGGCGCTCACAGGCGGGTGCCGGCCCCCCTCCCCCCCCCCGATGGAGGGAAGCTTGGGGCTGGCGGCTCCCGACTCCTCAGCTGTGGGGAGCACTTGGAAAAGGTGGGGGGCAGGGCGGTGGGGCACCCGGCTAAGCGCACGTAGTACGAAGCACAAGGATCCCAGTTCGAGCCCCCGGCTCCCCACCTGCAGGGGGGTGAGCTTCACAAGTGTGAAGCAGGGCCGCAGGGGTCCGTCTCCTCCCCTCTCAATGTCCGTCTACCCAATAAGAAAGAATACTTTTATTTGTGTTTTTTAAAATAATTTTATTTCTTTTTTGTTGCCCTTACTGTTTTATTATTGTAGTATTATTGTCATTATTGATGTCGTTGTCGTTGGATAGAACAGAGAGAAATGGAGAGAGGAGGGGAAGACTGGGGGAGAGAGAGAGACAGAAAGCGCAGCGGGTTAAGCGCAGGTGGCGCAAAGCGCAGGGACCGGCGTCAGGATCCCGGTTTGAGCCCCCGGCTCCCCACCTGCGGGGGAGTCGCTTCCCAGGCGGTGAGGCAGGTCTGCAGGTGTCTGTCTTTCTCTCCCCCTCTCTGTCTTGCCCTCCTCTCTCCATGTCTCTCTGTCCTCTCCAACAACAACGACATCAATAACAACAATAATAACCATGAGAAGGCTACAACAACAAGGGCAACAAATCACAAAATAAATTTAAAAAATTTAAAGAAAAAAAGGAGGAAATGACCATCAGGTGTACCGGATTTGCCATGCAGGCACCGAACCCCAGATAACCCTGGCGGCAATAAGAATAAAGTGACACACACACACACACACACACGTGCGCGTGCATATATATGTGTGTGTGTGTGTGAGAGAGAGAGAGAGAGAGAGACAGAAAGCAATTTACGGACCAGAGAGACAGCTCACTGGCGTGGGGCCTGTCTTCCCGTGTGCAAGGCCCAGGCTCCACAAGGGAGGCGCTCTGGCACTGGGGGAGACTCCCAAGGCTGTGGCATCTTGCCTGGTCTCTCTGTTTCCGTTTCTTCTATTTTATTCGATAGAGATATTGAGAGGGGCGGGGAAGACGGGAGACAGCGAGACACCTGCAGCCCTGCTTTGGGTGGGGAGCAGGGCAGCCCCCATCTGTCTGTCTCTGCCTCTCTCAGGATCTGCTTTTTGCCTTTTACAAACGCTGGCCCGCGAATGGAAGCGAGGGTCTGCGGGGGCACCCGGCGGGCTCCCGTGCCGGGGGCTCTGTGTCCTTGGAGGGAAGGACACCCCACCCCGAGGCTGCCCCATCCTCAGAGCTGCCCCCGGTTCCCCGGGTGTTCCCATGTGGCGCTGGGGCTCAGACCCAGGGAGGGCCTCGTGCGTGGTCAGCCGACCGGCGCTCGTGTCCATTCCAGCCTCAGGGGACCCCGGAGGGGCGGTGGGCTCCTCTGCACGCGGATGGGCAGGCGACTGTCGCCTCCCGCGGCTGCCCGGGGTGCCCTTGGGTGGTGGGTGCCCTCTCCGGGAGCCCCGGCCTCGGCGCGGTGGGCGTGGCCATCCCGGTGGGCGTGACCGGCGCCACGCAGGCGGGGCGTGATCTGCGTGGCGGGGCGGGGCCGGCGTGGGGGCGTGGTCCGCAAGCCCCGGAAGCGCCCCGCCCCCCCACCGCGGAACCGGAAGTGGGGCGCGAGCAGTGGGCGGCGGGCAGTGGGACCTGCGGACGCGCGGTGAGTGGGGGCGGGGGCGCGGGGCGCGGGGCGCGGGGCGCGGGGAGCGGGGCCCCGGGCCGAGACGGGCGGGGAGGAAGGAAGCGGTCGCCGCGGTCTCGCCGCACTTCCTTCCGCTCGCGGTTTCGGGGTTTCCCCTGGGGCGGGAGGGGGCACGGCCCGCGGGGGCTGGAGGTCCGGGGCCTGGAGGCCGGGTGTCGGGTCCCGGGTGTCGGGTCCCGGGTGTCGGGGTGTCAGGGGTCCCGGGTGTCGGGGTGTCAGGGGTCCCGGGTGTCCGGGTGTCGGGTGTCGGAATGCCGGGTGTCGGGGTGTCGGGTCCCGGGTATCGGGTCCCGGGTGTCGGGTCCCGGGTGTCGGGGTGTCGGGTCCCGGGTATCGGGTCCCGGGTGTCGGGTCCCGGGTGTCGGGGTGTCGGGTCCCGGGTGTCGGGTGTCGGAATGCCGGGTGTCAGGGTCCCGGGTGTCGGGTCCTGGGTGTCGGGGTGTCGGGGTCCCGGGTGTCGTGGTCCCGGGTGTCGGGGTCCCGGGTGTTGGGGTCCCGGGTGTTGGGGTCCCGGGTGTCGGGGTCCCGGGTGTCGGGGTCCCGGGTGTTGGGGTCCCGGGTGTCAGGGTCCCGGGTGTCGGGGCCCCGGGTGTCGGGGTCCCGGGTGTCGGGTCCCGGGTGCCAGTTCCGGGGCCGGGTTTTGCAGGGGCCTGCAGGTGGGGGACGCGGGTGGTTGGGGGCCTGGGGCGGCTGCAGGCTTTTGGGGTTTCCTGGGGCCTGGGCTCCCGGCGGGTCGCTGGCCGGGGGAGGGTCCTGGGCCTCGTGGGCTGGGGGCTGCTGCGCCTGGGGGGTCGGGACACGGCCGGGGGTGCGGGAGTGGGGTGGGGAGCGCCCCGTCCCCGGGTGCAGGGAGGCCTGGCGGCGGCGGCGCCTGCAATCAGGTCAGCGGCCCTGGGCCTGGGCGCCCGGATCTGGAGCGGCTTCCCGGGCGCGGGGAAAGGTGGTCTGGCTCCCGGCCACCGCCCAGGGTCCCAGGGTCCCAGGGTCAGCGCCCGCCCGCCGGGGACGCCCTCCCCTCCCCCCTCCCCTCCCCCCTGCTCCAAACCCCTGCTTTGCGGTTGACTCTCTGCAGTGGGGGACGGCCGCCTGCTCCGCCCCAAGTTTGAGGTGACTCACACCCCACATTCCAGCCTCCTGGCTCCTGAGGCTCCTGGCTCCAGGAAGTGACCTGAAGTGGCCGTGCGGGGGGAGCGGGGCAGGGGGGAGAGGGGCAGGCGCAGGAGGAGCAGGGCAGGGGCAGGGGGAGCACAGGATAGGGCAGGGGGAGCAGGGCAGGGGGGGCAGGGCAGGGCAGGGGGAGCAAAGGATAGGGCAGGGGGGGCAGGGCAGGGGGAGCAAAGGATAGGGCAGGGGGAGCACAGGATAGGGCAGGGGGAGCAGGGCAGGGCAGGGGGGGCAGGGCAGGGCAGGGGGAGCAAAGGATAGGGCAGGGGGGGCAGGGCAGGGGGAGCAAAGGATAGGGCAGGGGGAGCACAGGATAGGGCAGGGGGAGCAGGGCAGGGCAGGGGCAGCAAAGGATAGGGCAGGGGAGCACAGGATAGGGCAGGGGGAGCAGGGCAGGGCAGGGGGAGCAAAGGATAGGGCAGGGGGGGCAGGGCAGGGCAGGGGCAGCAAAGAATAGGGCAGGGGGGGCAGGGGGAGCAGGGGCAGGGGGAGCAGGGCAGGGCAGGGGGAGCAAAGGATAGGGGCAGGGGGAGCAGGGGAGCGGAGCAGGGCAGGGGGAGCACAGGATGGGGCAGGGGGGGCAGGGCAGGGGGAGTAGAGCAGGGCAGGGGGAGCAGGGCAGGGCAGGGGGAGCACAGGATAGGGGCAGGGGGGCAGGGCAGGGGGAGTAGAGCAGGGCAGGGGGAGCAGGGCAGGGCAGGGGGAGCACAGGATAGGGGCAGGGGGGCAGGGCAGGGGGAGTAGAGCAGGGCAGGGCAGGCCAGGGAGCCTGGGCCTTCATCTATCCCTCTGTATGTGCCCCTCAGATCTTTTTTTTTTTTTTTTGCTTAGTCATTAAAAGATTGTAGTATTTTATTATTTAAAAAAGGTATGTGTGTGCGTCAACTATTAAGAATTTAAGTTTCATCACATGTACTTCATTTTTTAGCTTGGCCTTCTAGAGAATCTTTAGCTTCGTGGCTGCTGTATAAGGAGACCCTCCTCTATCTGGGTGATTTAAAAGCGTGATTCGACGATGAGCACCTCTGGTTCTCCCTTTGTCGGCAGTAGGGCTTACCCCTAGTGTCAGTGCTGCTTCCCGCTTTGCCATTTCGGGTTCAGACCCACCTCTGTAACAGCCAGCGCTGAGGGCAGATTTCCGTAGACTTTGAAAACCTTGTTTTAACTTGACGCTCCGCATGCTTCACGGCTTGCAAAACACAGCGTAGCGGCCTGCACATCCCACAGCTGCAGGGTGGGTCCAGCTGCTAGCACTGTGCTCGGTCGGCAGACCGCGCGGTTCCTCCCACCCCCGAGCGGGCGGCCTCAGCCTCGCCGGGAAACCAGGAGGCCGCCACGGGCGGCAAAAACCGCCCAGGACTTAACGGCAGCGCCGCCGCAAAAAAAAAAAAAAAAAAAAATCGCCCTGCAGATCTTTAAAGAAAAGCCGCAAAGCCGCATCCTCCTTTGATGGAGACCCGGTGGGAGCCAGGCCTTGGGTGCGGGGCCGCGGGCTCCTCCCCCCCCCCCCAGCCGGGCCCGCGGGTGCCCTCGGGGGCTCTGGCAGCAGCACCCCAGCCCCTCTCTGCTTCACCCTCCCAGGCGGGGTGGCCCCAGACGCCCGCAGACCCTCGGCTGACCGTGTTCTGAGCGGAGTGTTGACAGGAGAAAGGTTCGAGGGGAGACGAGGACCGGGCACGGGGTGCTGGGTGCAGGGTGCTGGGTGGAGGTGCCGGGAGGTGGGGCGAGGAAGCTCACTTGTGTGAGAAGATGGACTCGGTCAGAGCTGGAGACTGGGGGGGACTCAGGCTGGGGCGTCTCCGCCCTCCTCTCCCCCTGCCACGGCGTGGGCCTGGGGGTGCTGGCAGGTTCAGGCAGGCCCAGCCTGTGGAGGGGTGGGGGAGGAGGGGCGGCCGCAGGAAGCAGCCTGGAGAAGGAGCGGGCGGGCCATGTCTCACCGCTTCCTCCCAGGGGTCTCCCCTAGACGGGGACGGGGCTCGGCCTCCCCGAGGGGCGCCCACCGTCCTGTGCCGCTGGGGTGGGGAGTGAGGCCGCCCCCCCCATCATGGGTGAAGAGGGACCCCCCTGCCGGCCCCGCGGCGTGTGACCTGGGCCCGGCCCGCCCTGCAGCGTGGACCGCACGGCCCGGCCCTGGAGGACTGCGCTGGGCGGGTGCGGGCGGCCGGCTTGGGGCTCGGGGCTCGGGGCTCGGGGGGGCCTCGTCCTGCCCCCTCCCGCTGAGCTGTCTCCCCTCCCGAGAGAGGCCGAGGGGACCTGGTGCTCAGGGCCCGGCCGGCTGGGTGGGGGGTGACCACATTCTGTTGGCAGCACGGCCCACGGCCGGGTCACCACAGACCCCTCTGCCCCAAGGGCCCCACGGGGCGATGTCCCCCGAGCTCCCGGCAGGAGCAGACGCGCCTGTGACGGCCGGGGCCGAGGCTCCAGGCGGCACTGAAGGGGCCGCGTCAGGGGTCCCGCCTGGTGCCGCTTCCTGCCCAGGAGACTGGCCCGGCCCAGGCGCGGGCTCCCACCGGCGGGGTGGCGTGGCACCCTGGCATCTCAGAGCTCCGGACCTGGGTGTCTGGCACCTGCCCTGCCCCGGAGTTTGGGCTTGAGCTGCGGGAGGGACGGGAGAAGTCCTCCGTCCCGTCCTCAGGCTCAGCCTCCCACGACTGGTACAGGGACCCCGGGAGACGGGGTGGGAGGGGGTCTCGCCGTCCCCTGGCCTCCGGGGCCCCTTTCACTGTCAGCTGTCCTGTGGACAGGCAGGTAGCAGGGGACGCACTGCATGCTGGGACCTTAGTGTGCTAGCCGGTGCCCCAGTGACCCTGCCATCACGGGGAGGGGTGGGCAGGATGCGGCAGCGCGGGACAGACCCGACAGGACGGGACGGGATGGGGCAGGACAGGACAGGATGGGACAGCACGGGACGGGACGAGATGGGGCAGGACAGAACGGGGCAAGACGGGACAGGATGGGGCAAGATGGGACAGGACGGGGCAAGACGGGACAGGACGGGGCAGGACAGGATCGGGCAAGACGGGACAGACCCGACGGGGCAGGACAGGATGGGACGGGGCAAGACGGGACAGGACGGGATGGGGCAGGATAGGACAGGGCAAGACGGGACAGACCTGACGGGGCGGGACAAGACGGGATGGGGCAGGACAGCACAGGATGGGACGGGTGGGATGGCGTTGGGGGCGTCGGGGCCTCAGGGCTGTCTCCACGGTGTCTCCACGGGGTGGTGGCTGGCAGGTGCCCTGGCTCTCTCGCCTGGTGACCCCACCGTCCCTCCAGATGTGGAAAGCCTCGGCCGGCCACGCGGTGCCCGTCGCCCAGGACGACGGGGGAGCCGACGATTGGGAGACGGACCCTGACTTCGAGGTGAGTCCCGGCTGTGCGCCCCGCCCGCCCCGCTTCCCGGTCCTCGGCTCTGCCCGCACCTCCCTGTGTGCTGACCTCTGCTTGGGGGGGGGGGTCCCGGCCCTGGCCGGGGGTGACCATCTGCTTGTCCCACAGAATGACGTGAGCGAGAAGGAGCAACGCTGGGGCGCCAAGACCGTGCAGGGCTCCGGGCACCAGGAGCACATCAAGTAGGGGCAGCCTCGGGCACCCGGGTGGGGGCGGGGGACTGCCCTGCGCCCCCTCGCCAGCGGCATGGGCGTGAATATAGGCGAATATAGGCCTGCCCGCTGCGGCGAGGCCCGGCTGGGTCACTCGGCCCTTTGGGCGCCCTCCCGCCTCACCAGCTGCGCCCTGCCCTCCGCCCCCTCCGCCCCGCAGCATTCACCAGCTGAGGGAGAACGTGTTTCAGGAGCACCAGACACTCAAGGAGAAGGAGCTGGAGGCCGGGCCCAAGGCCTCACACGGCTACGGCGGCAAGTTCGGCGTGGAGCAGGACAGGATGGACAAGGTGAGAGGTGCCGTCCGGCAGCCCTGGCTGGAATGGGGGCCCCGGACCCCAGGCGCAGCTCCGCCTCACGACCCCTGAGCCCCTCAGTCCTGTTCACCTCCTGCCTTTCAGTGTGGCGCCGGTTCAGCCCGGGTGACCTGGGGGCCTCAGGTCCGCTTGTCGTCCCAGGCGGCTTCCTGTTCTGATCTGTGTACTGGGGTGGGGGTGGGGGTGGGGCACGCCACGGCCACGGAGATGACCCCTGCCCCGTGCTGACCACGGTGCTGGGGCTCCGCACACGGACAGTCCGCCCCTGACGTATATCCAAGCCCGAGGCAGGGACGGGCCTGCGAGGTTCAGGGACCAGCACAGCGTGAACAACCTGCAGGGTCCCCATCCCCATGTGCCAGTGCGCATGCCCACGTAAACCGGGCCCCTGTGCGGCGCCGTGGGTGAGGGCGGAGCCCCGTCCGGTGGGCACCTGCATCCAGTGGTCTTCACGGGGCGGCCTCTGAGCCCGAGGCCGGCATCGGCTTCCCTCTGCAATTCCACGCCCGCCCCTCCGAGCAGCTTGGCGCAGAGAGCCGCATACCACATCACCCCAGGGCACGTCTGCAGGTGACCCCGCGCTGGCAGAGGCCTCACAGCTGCAGGAAGGAGGCGGCCACTGCGCCCGGGGCGGTGGGGAGGTCCACCAGGAACGAGCCTCGACCCGGGGGCTGCTGTGGCCCCACCCCACTCGTGGGACTCGGGCCCAGGATCAGTGTGGGGGGCTACCGCACCACACGGCGGGGTCAGTTCCCCAACCCGGGACGTGGGCAGGGCCCAGTGCAGTGTGGCATCAGACGGACCTTCTGCTGGTGGCAGAGGATGGCGCCCCAGGGCAGCTGACTTCGTGCTCCCAGGAAGGCCGGGCACACCAGCTGAGGGCCCTCAGGGTGGGGGGCATGGCCACTTGGTGTGTCTGCGTCTTTCTGAAGCCGCGGGCCCTAGATGGCCGTGTCTCCCTTTCTGGGTTTTTTAAATTTTATTATTATTATTTCTTTATTGGGGAATTAATGTTTTACATTCAACAGTAAGTACAATAGTTTGTACATGCATAACATTCCCCAGTTTCCCATATAACAATACAACCCCCACTAGGTCCTCTGAATCCTTCTTGGACCTGTATTCTCCCCACCCACCCACCCCAGAGTCTTTTACTTTGGTGCAATATGCCAATTCCATTTCAGGTTCTACTTGTGTTTTCGTTTCTGATCTTGTTTTTCAACTTCTGCCTGAGAGTGAGATCATCCCATATTCATCTTTCTGTTTCTGACTTATTTCACTCAACATGATTTTTTCAAGGTCCATCCAAGATCGGCTGAAAACGGTGAAGTCACCATTTTTTACAGCTGTGTAGTATTCCATTGTGTATCTAGACCACAACTTGCTCAGCCACTCATCTGTTGTTGGACACCTGGGCTGCTTCCAGGTTTTGGCTATTACACATTGTGCTGCCATGAACATGTGTGTACACAGATCTTTCTGGATGGGCATGTTCCTTTCTGTTTTCTGTCTGGCAGTGGGACCTCCTTGTAGTGAGTCTCCTGGCCGAAGTCCTTGTTGACTTGGCTTCAGAGGGAGGCAGAGGCCCAGCCTGCAGGGCACCCAGAGCTCGTACGGGACAGCTGGGTGGGGGTGGCCCCGGCTCTGCCGGCTGCTGAGTGGCCGGGCCGGACTCCCCGGAGCTGGGTCCCCCTGGCGCCCTTGGACCCCCCCCCCCCCAGCAGGTCCACGCCCACCTGCCATGGCCGGTTCCCACACCCGTGGCTCGCTTGGCCTGAGCGTGCTGAGCCGGGGGCCCGGGGTCGGCAAGCTCCCCGGTGTCGTGGTGGGGGTGTTCCCGTGGCAGCTGCCGGTCCTGGCAGGGGAGGTGGCTGACCCTGGCGTGTCCCCGCAGTCCGCCGTGGGCCACGAGTACCAGGCGAAGCTCGCTAAGCACTGCTCGCAGGTTGACTCTGTTCGCGGCTTCGGGGGCAAGTTCGGGGTCCAGGTGGACCGTGTGGACCAGGTGAGTGACCGAGGGTGCCCGCAGGGTGGGTGCAGCAGGGCCCTTCCCGCGGGGTCGCTGACGTCCACCTCCACACGCGCTCGCCTCCAGGGCCTGCTCCGCCTCCCCCCTGCTTGTGCCTTCTCTGCCCCCAGCACTGCCCACGCTGGTGGTGCCCGCAGAGCCCGGGGCCTCACGTCCTCAGTCAGCCATTGTTCCTTATTTTTTTTTTTTAATACTCCCTTTTGTTGCCCTTGTTGTTTTATTGTTGGTTGTTATTGACGTCGTTGTTGGCTAGGACAGAGAGAAATGGAGAGAGGAGGGGAAGACAGAGAGGGGGAGAGAAAGACAGACACCTGCAGACCTGCTTCACCGCCTGGGAAGCGACTCCCCTGCAGGTGGGGAGCCGGGGGCTCGAACCGGGATCCTTACGCCGGTCCCGTGCTGTTCTGACCCCTTGCATTGGTGTTACTGTCCTGAGGTGCCTGCCTGGCTCGGTGCCCCCAGACCCACTTCCCGGTCCTGAGCCCACCGTGGCTGCTGGGTCTGCGTCAGGCCTGGGGGTGACGTGGGTGCCCGCCTGGTGGCCCGGCTGCCCTTGCCCCGAGGCCGGTGCTGCTCTGGAGACGTGAGCAGCCGGGCCTCGGCCCCCTGGGTGCCCCTGAGCTGGCCCTGTGGGGCCCTGGTCCCTGGGACATAGCCGGGGTGGGGGACCCACACTCTGTGTGGTCTGGGCAGCTGCCTGCGAGCTCCCTGCCCCGTTCATGGGCGTCAGCTTTCCTGGGGCTCACTGGGCACGGCTGAGGCTCCCCGTGCCCCGTCCCCCCTCTGCTCTGCCCCTTCTGCAGTCCGCCGTGGGCTTCGAGTACCAGGGCAAGACCGAGAAGCACGCCTCCCAGAAAGGTGAGGGCCAGGTGGCTGCCTGGAGGAGGCTGCACTCCTGAGGGGGCTGCTGGCTTGGTGGGTCAGAACTGGCCCTGGAGGGGCTGCTGGCTCGGGGGTCACCCCTGGCTCGGGTCACCGCTGGCCCGGAGCAGAAGGGCCAGGCTGTGGGTCCTGAGACGCTGAGACATCTGCCTCTTCCATGCCAGCGTGGCCCGTGTTCCTGGCCGCCCCCTCAGAAGGCCTGGCCTTCACCATCACCCGCGGGCAGGGATGCGGGCAGGGCTGGGCCGTGCGGCATGGGGTGCCAGGGCCGGGCCTGCCCCAAAAGGGCGTCCGCCGTGGGTGGCGCCTCCCCGCGGGCCCTGACCCGAGCACCCGGGGCAGCGCGGGGAGGCTCCGGCTGGTGGAGGCGGTCGTGCCCGGGGGCCTCGTCCGCCTCAGCCGGTCAGCCCTCACGTCCCTCACCGTCCCCAGACTACTCGAGCGGCTTCGGTGGCAAGTACGGCGTGCAGGCCGACCGTGTGGACAAGAGCGCCGTGGGCTTCGACTACCAGGGCCGCACGGAGAAGCACGAGTCCCAGAGAGGTGGGTCCCCGGCGCCTCGCAGCCCTCCGGGGGACCAGCACGAGGCTGTGAGCTCCGCTGAGCTGTGCTGTGGGCTGATCCGGGCTCAGCTCCGGCTGACGGAGGTGCTGGGACTGAACCCGGGGCCCTGGGCCTCAGGCGGGAGAGGCTTTCTGCAGAGCCGTCGTGCTGTACCCCCAGACCACTTAATTTGGGGAGAGCGTGGTCACTGCCCTGATCCCGGGGCCCTTGTGTGTGTTTGCTCTGTTTCTATTTTCATTTCTAAGGACTTAATATCTATTATTAACGAGAAAGATGGGAGGAGAGAAGGAGCCAGGCATCACTCTGGTCCATGTGCTGCCGGGGACTGAACTCGGGGACCTCCTGCCTGAGAGCCCAGTGCTTCACCCACTGCACCCCCTCCCGGACCACTAACCAGAGCCGCCTTGCTCGGCGCTGACTCACGATGCTGCCAGCCTCAGACATGAGTGTGTCTGTGCGACACGCCCCTGCCAGTCAGCTTTTTTGTTTGTTTTTTTGTCTGGTTAGGATATCTGAATCTTCTTAGCAGGTCAGCATAGTGGGTTGGAGATACGTGTGTGTGTGCGTGTGCGTGTGCGTGTGCGTGTGTGTGTGTGTATGTAGAGACAGAAGTTGAGGGGGCATAGAGAGTGAGAGGTGGAGACAGACGGACAGACAGGAGGCTGGTCTAACACTGCTTCACCACCGTTCTCCCAGGGTTGGGGACCTGGGGCTTGAACCTGAGTCCTTGTACGTGGTGACACACCGGCCCCGTGTGAGGTGGTCACTCTGCTTGGCGTGGGCAGCGGGCGGCACACGGCGGCACAGTTGTGGGAGGAAGGAGCAGGGCCTTGTGGGCCGACGTGACATGCTTTCAGGCGAGACAGACAGACGGGGGACAGACACGGCGCCGCGCCGTGGTGCAGGCAGACCCGGCTGTTCTGGGCGCTGGCGAGGGCTCAGTCCCGAGTCGCGATTCCCCCGGGGTGTGGAAGCCCGGCCACCCGGCTCCGTTACAGGAAGCCGTCCCCAGGAGCTGCGTCCACGTTCCGGCCAGAGGGGAGGTCCTGGCGTGGCCACACCGTCCCCAATGTGCCCGGGACCCGCCCGTCCCACGCTGGAGGTGTCTGGGCTCCTCTGAAGAGGCGCACGTCCCGCGCTGATGCCCACCGGCCCCGCCGCCTTGTCTGCGGGCACATTCTGCTTTGAGTGCTGGGCTGGTCGGTTGACTGACTGACTGACTGACTGACTGACTGATTGATTTTCCCCAGAGCCCTGCTGAGCTCTGGCTGATGGCAGTGCTGGGAATGGAACCTGGGACCTCAGAGCCTCAGGCAGGAGAGTCGCCTCTCAGAGCCCCTGTTGTCCCCCCCGCCCTGGCATGTTTAGTCTTCAAAACAGTTGTTCCCAAGTTAGAGACGCAGCTGGAGACCGGGAGCTTGAACCCGAGTCTTGCCGGCACCGGCCCTCAGCCGCCTTCCCGCCTGCAGATTACTCCAAGGGCTTCGGCGGCAGGTACGGCGTCGACAAGGACAAGGTGGACAGGAGCGCCGTGGGCTTCGAGTACCAGGGCAAGACGGAGAAGCATGAGTCCCAGAAGGGTGGGCGCCCGGCCCCTGGGGCCCCTGAGCGTCAGGCTGTGTCCGTGTCTGTGCGCGTGTCCCCTCAGCCGCGGGCCCGCAGCGGGGTGTGGCCGTCATCAGGGTGGAGGGGCGCCGGGAGGGGGCTCCGGGCGGGGAGAGGCGGCCCTCTGATGCAGCCCGGCCTCCGTCCCGCTCCAGACTACGTGAAAGGCTTCGGGGGCAAGTTTGGTGTGCAGACGGACAGACAGGACAAGTGTGCGCTGGGCTGGGACCACCAGGAGCAGCTGCAGTTACACGAGTCCCAGAGAGGTGGGTGCACAGCCCCCTGCCCCGCTTCTGCGGCTGCGTCCTTCCTGCGCTGTGTCTGCTGGGACAGAGGACCGGGGGGCCTAGAGACAGCCAGAGACCCCTGCGCTGTGTCTGCTGGGACAGAGGACCGGGGGGGCCTAGAGACAGCCAGAGACCCCTGCGCTGTGTCTGCTGGGACAGAGGACCGGGGGGGCCTAGAGACAGCCAGAGACCCCTGCGGCCCTGTGTCCACACGGAAAGCTTCCCCCCACGGGAGGGGTCCCGGCGCGGGAAACCAGGGCCTTGCGCACGGCCCTCACAGGCAAGGGGGGGGGGGGCGGCGTGGGACTGGCACCCTCAGGTAGGCGCCCCCGGTGTCTGTCCCCCGACAAGATGGCGGCGCCCCTCGTCCGAGGCGTGGGGAGGCCCCGTCTCTCCAGGAGCTCAGCTCCTGTTCCCCAGCTCCTGACCACCCCGGGTGTGTGAGCTGGGGGTGCCCCGGCTTGTGCCCTGGGTGTGTCTGGCTCCCCGTGAGCCCTCGTTGTCACGCGTGTGGCCGTGCCCCCCGGCCGTGTCTCCTTTCAGACTACGCCAAGGGCTTCGGAGGCAAGTACGGGGTGCAGCAGGACCGCATGGACAAGGTACCTGGCCCGCTCCGGAGCTGGGGTGCGGCCGTGTGGGTGTCTGGGTGTGTGACAGCTGTGCCGGGGTCTCGGCAGTGTGGGGTGGCCTGGAGGGTCCCGAGTGCCCTCCCCATGGCCTGAGTCCGCGCTCCTAGCCCCCCGCTCCCGCCTGAGCCCTGGGCCCACGGGGGCTGTGTCCTGTGCGTGTCTGTGGCTGTAGGTGGCGTCGGCCCCCGGTGTCCCCATCTCCCTGCCCACCTGTCCCCTGCCCCCGGTGATGGGTGGATGCGGGGCCCTGGGTGTCTGGGGGTCCTTTGTGTCCTGGGTCCGGTGGGGAGCGAGCCGAGCTCCTGACCCCAGGCTCCCTCGGCAGAACGCGTCCACCTTCGAGGACGTGACCGCGGTGTCGTCCGTCTACCAGAAGACGGTCCCCGTGGAGGCAGGTGAGGGCGGGCAGCGCCAGGGGTGGCGTGGGGGCTCGGGCGGCGCGACACGCGGGCAGGGGGCACCCACACCGAGGGAGGGGCCGGCGGCTCCGTGCCCACCCACCGCGGGTGCCCGGCGTCTCCCGCCGCAGCCGGCAGCAACACCAGCACCATCAGAGCCAACTTCGAGAACCTGGCGAAGGAGCGTGAGCAGGAGGACCGGCGGCAGGCGGAGGCTGAGCGGGCCCAGCGTGTGGCCAGGGAGCGCCAGGAGCAAGACGCCGCCCGGCGGCAGCTGGCCGTGAGTGCCCGCGGGGCCGCACACGGGCGGAGGGGAGGCACGGCCCCTCGCACACCCGTGTGCACACTCACGCGTGCCCGGGACTCTCACGCACAGACCGCGCACACCCCGCGCACGGGTCCCGGGTCTGCCGGGCTTCCTGCAGAAGGGGCCGCCCTGCTGGCCCCCGCCGCGCCGTGCCCGCCTGTGACCCCTGACCCAGGCAGCTATGGTTCCAGGGCTCCAGGCTGACTGAGCTGGACAGAGACAGACAGACAGACAGACGAAGACAGCTCAGCACCTCAGCCTGGGTGGCGGGACAGAGCCGGGCGCTCTGAAGGCCCTGGGCTTCCTCCCCTGGAAACTTGCGGACGGTCAGGCTGCGGCTGGTTCAGCTGCCCCCCGGCATCCGAGACCCCCCTGCCCGGATGTGGGACGGGGACAGCCCTGCCGTGGCTCCCTCTTAGCCAGTTCCACAGCTTCTAGGGGTGGGCACGGGCCGGGGGTGCCTCGGCGACCGACCAGGGGCCAGGGGAGGCGGGGTGCTGGGTGGGCTCCTGACGCCCCCCCCCTTCTCAGGAGCAGGCGCTCGCCCAGAAGCAGAGCCCCCCCGCGTCCCCCACACCCCAGCCGGCTCAGGAGAGGCCCGCCAGCCCCGTGTACGAGGTGGGTGTCTGACCTGCAGACGCCCCGGGCAGGGCTGCCGTGCCACAGAGTGGGCCCTGTGCCCCCGCCCGCAACCGCAGCCCTGCCCAGGCTCGGGGACTGGGGGAGCCGTGGGCGGAATTCGGAGAAGTCGGGTACGGCCGGCAGAGCACCCCTACTTGCACCCCTACCTGCCCTCTGCCCTATGATCCTCCTGCCCCCTGACCTTAAGGCGTCCGTACTGGGCTGGGACAGACGGGACCGCCAGCCGGCCCCACCCGCCAATCTTCCCAGAAGCACGGCGGGCGTCCTGGAGGGGGTGCTGGGCGGCCCTGACCCCGGACCCCTGGGTGGTGGCCCCCGGCCGGACTCAGACCCCCGGCGCTGCCTGCCGCCACCCTTGGGGCCATCGCAGCGGCGGCGCCCGGGACCTGGGAGTCGAGCCCCCTTGTCCCCGCAGGACGCGGTGCCCTTCAAGGCCGAAGCCGGTCACGGCGGGGATGGCAGGGCAGAGCCGGAGCCAGTGTATGGCGAGGAGGCCGCGGAGTATGCTGAAGGCGGCCCGCAGGGCCCGGGGTTCACGCCCGAGGCTGTGTACGAGAGCGCCGAGGCGCCCGGCCTCTACCCTGCAGGTAGGCCCGGCCTCCGCCATCCCCGGCCTCCAGGGGCCTCTCCCATGCAGCCCTGAGAGCTGGGCTGCCAGAGACACGTGTGCTGGTGGCTGTGACCCGCCTTCCAGGGACCGAGAGGTCACGCTTCCTGGGTGTCGGGTGCTGGGCTGGATGGCTCCGAGCTATGTTCTGACTCTGTGGAGAGAGAGAGACCCCACAGCCCTGCCCACCCTCCATGGGCTCCCTGGGTGCTGTGCCTGGTGCTGAGAGAGGAGAGACCCCACAGCCCTGCCCACCCTCCATGGGCTCCCTGGGTGCTGTGCCTGGTGCTGAGAGAGGAGAGACCCCACAGCCCTGCCCACCCTCCATGGGCTCCCTGGGTGCTGTGCAGGGTGCTGAGAGAGGAGAGACCCCACAGCCCTGCCCACCCTCCATGGGCTCCCTGGGTGCTGTGCATGGTGCTGAGAGAGGAGAGACCCCACAGCCCTGCCCACCCTCCATGGGCTCCCTGGGTGCTGTGCAGGGTGCTGAGAGAGGAGAGACCCCACAGCCATGCCCACCCTCCATGGGCTCCCTGGGTGCTGTGCAGGGTGCTGAGAGAGGAGACACCCCACAGCCCTGCCCACCCTCCATGGGCTCCCTGGGTGCTGTGCCTGGTGCTGTGAGAGGAGACACCCCACAGCCCTGCCCACCCTCCATGAGCTCCCTGGGTGCTGTGCCTGGTGCTGAGAGAGGAGAGACCCCACAGCCCTGCCCACCCTCCATGGGCTCCCTGGGTGCTGTGCCTGGTGCTGAGAGAGGAGAGACCCCACAGCCCTGCCCACCCTCCATGGGGCTCCCTGGGTGCTGTGCCTGGTGCTGAGAGAGGAGAGACCCCACAGCCCTGCCCACCCTCCATGGGCTCCCTGGGTGCTGTGCCTGGTGCTGAGAGAGGAGAGACCCCACAGCCCTGCTGTGCTGTCCACTCCCTGCACCCCGGGAGTCTCTCCCTACTCCCCCCATCCCCCCACCCCCGCCTGTGCTGCACAGTGCCTCTCACTTTGCTGTCTGCGCAGGGAACACCTACGATGAGTACGAGACGGCTTTGGGCATCACAGCCATCGCTCTGTACGACTACCAGGCTGGTGAGTGGCCCCATCCAAACAGACAGACAGACACGCACGCACAGCGGCGTGCACCCCAGCACTGAGTCAGGAAAGGGACCTGTCCCGTCCCGGCCCCAGGACGCCCTGCCTGACCCTGTGACCTCTCACCCTCCCTCCCCTGTGTGCTGAACCATCCTCCCGGTGAATTTACCCCTTCTCCCTTAGGGGCCCATGGGATCTCCCTGGGTCGCCCTGGGGTCCTCCCCGCGGTGTCCGCCCCAGCCCTGCCGGGTGAAGCCCCCTCCCTGTCCCCCGTAGTAGGGGCCTGACCTGGGCCTTCTCCCCACCCCTACTGGGACCTTCCTGCTGCCCGGGGCTCTGTGGGGCCCGCTCACCCGCCTCCCCGCAGCGGGCGACGACGAGATCTCCTTCGACCCGGACGACGTCGTCACCAACATCGAGATGGTCGACGACGGCTGGTGGCGGGGGCTGTGCCGGGGCCGCTTCGGCCTCTTCCCCGCCAACTACGTGGAGCTGCGGCAGTAGGCGGGCCCCGGGCGGCCGTGTGGGTGCTGCCCGCCCCGCAGAGCCCGGCCGTCGCCTCCCGGTTCTCCTCCACGCACGCCGGTGACGCTGCCCCCAGACGGGCGTCCGCGACAAGAGGCTGGGGGCCGGCCAGGGCGGGTCTGGAAGGTTCCGGAGCTTCTGACCGAGACGGAGCTTGCTGCCCCCGGCGCTGCCCTCAGCCGACACCCCGCCCGGCCCCCTTCACCGCCGCCCTTGCTCCCGCCTGCCCAGCCGCGTCCCCCGCCCAGACTGTCCCGCTGTCCCCGACTCGCCCAGAGAGGCCGCCTGCCGCTGGCGATGCTTCCGGGGGTCTGCCACGTGACCCGCTGACACCGGGGTGCCTGTGCCGCTTGCGCTGGAGCCCCTGGGCCGTGGCTGCTGTGGCCGGGACGGCCCTGGCCCCGCGTCCTCTGGAGGCCGCCCTGGTGATGCCCGTACCCCCACACAGCGGGCGGGGTTTTACCCGCAGTGGCCGCGCCGGGTCTGTGCACCTCGCAGGGTTTTTTAAATTAAGTCCTCCAAATAAACCTCTTTGATCCACAGCTGCCTGTCGTGCTGGGCTCGCTCCCTCTGGTACCGGTGCCCCGGGACGGGTGCTGGTTCTGCCCCCTGTCGGGGTGGTGCCAGCCGGGAGGAGGGGCCCCACACACTCCCCTAGCCATGGCCTTGTGACCTCTCGGGTCCCTCCTGACCCCAGCCCGGGGTCCCCGGGGAGCCTCACTCCTGCGCCGGCCGGGAGGGTGGGTGATGGCTGTCGGCCTGTGAGACTCGGCCAGCACTGGGGGCTGGGCTGACCTCCCCCTCAGCACAGGCCTGGCTTCCATCTCTGGCTCCACATGGGGGCCCACGGTGGCAGCTCGCACGGCCTCTGTCTCGCCGTCTCTGGAAGGTTCAACAACACCACGGGCTTGTCCCCAGAGCCACGGAGCTGAGAGTGTCCTGGGCCGGGGAGCAGGTTCAGGCCCCCAGTGTGCCACTTCTGTCTCTATCTCTGTCTTTGTCTCTGAATGAAAAGCTGGCCTGGAGGTGACTATGGCAAAGGAGAAAAGAAATGCAGGTGGGGAGTCGGGCGGCAGCGCAGCGGGTTAAGCACAGGTGGCGCAAAGCACAAGGACCGGCATAAGGATCCTGGTTTGAGCCCCCGGCTCCCCACCTGCAGGGGAGTCGCTTCCCAGGCGGTGAAGCAGGTCTGCAGGTGTCTGTGTTTCTCTCCCCCTCTCTGTCTTCCCCTCCTCTCTCCATTTCTCTGTCCTGTCCAACAACGACATCAATAACAACAACAAGGCCAACAAAAGAGAAAATAAATATTTCAAGAAGAAAGAAAAAGGAGGGCTTAGTTTGAGCAGGGGACGGGCTCACCCAGGAGAGTACGCCTGACCTCTCATGAAGGCCGGGGGGTCCCAGCCTCCAGCCAGAGACAAAGCTTCCCCAGCGTGAGGCAGGACTGCTGGTCTCCGCATGCTCCCCCGTCCACCTCGTTCCCTAAGGGAAGAGGAGTCGCCATCTCTGGGAGAATCTTCTGGGCATGAGGGATCGGGGAGGTGTGACACCCCAGCCTGGTCGGGGCCCCGGCGGGAAGACTCCACACCCACGACAGAGCCAGTTGTGCCGGGGAGCAGGACCTAGCGGAGGCGGTCTTGTGAAGACTCACCAAGTCCAGGCCGCTTCTCACAGACGCCTGTGGGAATCCGAACCCCGGACGACACACCGGCCACTCTAGTCTGACGGACGGGTTGATGTTTGAGAGAACCGGGAACTCGGCTCCGGCGTCTGCGTGAGCTGGGCTTGAACCCGGGCCCGCTGGCATGCACGTCTGGTGCCCTGTCGAGCTCACGATTTAGCATGTGCGAGGCCCCAGGCTCAAGTCCCTGCTCCCCACCCGCAGGGGGGAGGCCTCGTGGGTCTGCAGGTATCTCTCCTCACCACCTCTTTCCCTTCAGTTTCTTTGCTGTTACATCAAGTGTGAAAAGAAAAAAAAAAAAGGGAAAACAATGGTGCTGGGCTCAGTAGACTTGCAGTACTGGTACTAAGCCCCACTGGTACTAATAACCCTGGTGGCAATTAAAAAAGAAAAGATGGGCCAGCCTGAGGCTCTGAGGTCCTGGGTTCAATCCCCAGCACCACTATCAGCCAGAGGTGGGTAGGGCTCTAGGCTCTCTTTCAGTTTCTCACTAAAATCAATAAGAAGAACTTTTAAGTGTTTTTTTTCCAAATATTTATTTTTTTAAATATGACATTTCTTTTTATCTTTTTAATTTTTTTCTTTTTTAAAAACTTTTAAAATTTATTTTATTTATTCCTTTTGTTGCCCTTGTTGTTTTATTGTTGTAGTTATTATTGATGTCATTGTTGTTGGATAGGACAGAGAGAAATGGAGAGAGGAGGGGAAGGAAGACAGAGAGGGGGAGAGAAAGACAGACACCTGCGGACCTGCTTCACCACCTGTGAAGCGACTCCTCTGCAGGTGGGGAGCCGGGGGCTCGAACCGGGATCCTTCCGCTGGTCCTTGTGCTTAGTGCCACCTGTGCTTAACCCGCTGCGCTACAGCCCGACTCCCTTAAAACTTTTTTTAAAAATCATTATTTGTTGGATCGAGACAGTCAGAAACTGAGAGGGAAGGGGGTGATAGAGAGGGAGAGAGACAGAGAGACACCTGCAGTCCTGCTTCACCACTTGTGAAGCTTTCCCCCTGCAGGTGGGGGCCAGGGGCTCGAACCTGGGTCCTTGCGCACTGTAACCTGTGCACTCAACCAGGTACGCCACCACCGGGCCCCTCAAATTTTATTTATTCCCTTTTGTTGTCCTTGCTGTCTTATTGTTGTAGTCATTATTGATGTCGTTGTTGTTGGATAGGACAGAGAGAAATGGAGTGAGGAGGGGAAGACAGAGCGGGGGAGAGAAAGACAGACACCTGCAGACCGCCTGGGAAGCGACTCCCCTGCAGGTGGGGAGCCGGGGGCTCGAACCGGGATCCTCACGCCGGTCCTTGCACTTGGTGCCACCTGCGCTTAACCCGCTGCAATATTGCCCGCCTCCCAGTAAGAAGAATTTTAAGGAGGCACTTGTTGCAGCCATCGTATCCGGTGTCAAGTCACAAATGAGCAAAATGAGCGCAGGACTGAAAGTGCTCTGGGCCAAGTTCAGTTACCCCGGACGCCTGGCCAACAGGCCGACAAGCCCCACGCTGGGGGTGGCCCTCTGAGGCTGACCTGTGCCCACACAGACCTTGGTTGCACAGCCTCCCTGCCGGCACAAGGCCGACGCCCTGGGTGCGGTGTGTGAGAGCCGGCTGGGAGATGATTCTGGATTGGGGAACCCGGATGGAGCTCACCCTTCGTGGCCACCCAAAGGTGGCTCGGGCAGAGGGTCTTGGGCTGTCACCAAAGCTGGGCGAGCCCGATGCTCAGACCGGCTGGGGCTGGGCCCCCCCGTCGCCCCTGCGGTTTTGAAAAGCAAAACAACACCCGCGAGAACCACCGGCAGCTGTGGATGAGGCCCAGCCGGGACCCGAGCGCAGGAGGGAGGCCCCGTGGGCGCCCTGGCGACGTGCCTTCTCTCCAGCCGTCCTGCCCTGCCTGGGGGTGGCCCGGCGGCAGAGCACAGGATTTGCAGGCTGAGCAAGGTGACTGAGCCCCTGGTCTCAGTAATGAGCACAGATGCGCGGCCTGGGCGGTGGTACAGTGATAAAGTGCCGGGTCTCCGGCACCAGGGGGACACGCTGGCTGTCTTTGGCCCTCCCTGCCTCTCTCACAATTATTAAAATATTAAAGGATCAGAAAACAAAGGAAGCCAAAGAAACGGGGACTTGGGTTTAACTGCAGCTCCAGCCTGCGCCACCCAGAGAAGCACACTTTGTGAGAACCAACGGAAAGGAGCCAGAGCAGCTGGAGCCCATTCCCTAGGAATTCACGGCACGATCAATATACAGACTCAATAAAATATCAAAACTATAAAAAATATTAAACAGAATTTAAAAAAATTACTTTCCCTTTTGTTGATCTTGTCTTTTTTTTATTATTGTTGTAGTTATTATTGTTATTGATGTCGTCGTTGTTGGATAGGACAGAGAGACATGGAGAGAGGAGGGGAAGACAGAGAGGGGGAGAGACAGACAGACACCTGCAGACCTGCTTCACCGCCTGGGAAGCGACTCCCCTGCAGGTGGGGAGCCGGGGGCTCGAACCGGGACCATTACTCTGGTCCTTGAACAGAGACTTGTAGACCGTACTGAAACAGTCTTCGCTTCCAGCAGAGCCGCAGAAGCAACCTCTGGGCAGAGTAGTGTCGCTGCAGTAGTGTCGCTGCCCTAGGCCGGCAGCCCCACTCGGGATGAGCTGGAGCCCGCGCGGGGCCACGTGGCAGGAGGGAAGAAGCCCCGTGGTGCCCCGACCCGCCTTCTCGTCCGCCCGGGTGATTGGTGGACAGCAGCCCCGCCCACTCCAGATGGGCCAATCAGGGACCACAAGCCATGACTTGGACTGGAGCCGGGCCAAGTTGTGATTGGTCCAACGGGCTCACGTGGCCAGCAGAGGCTCCCTCCAGCGCGGGTCGTCCCTCGCAGGCACTCGCGACGCTTTGGTGGGTCTTGATTGGCTCACTGCGGGGCACGTGCCCAGCATGCCCAGCATCCTCTGCGCGCACAGCTGCAGCCCGGGAGTCGGGATGTGGGGCACCAGGGGGACATGGGCGGGAGCCTGGACAGAGACCCCCCTGGACAGAGATGCCCACCTGGACAGAGACCCCAGCTGACAGAGACCCCCCTGGACAGAGACCCCCACCTGGACAGAGACCCCCCAGGACAGAGACCCCCCTTGGAATGAGACCACCTAGACAGACCCCACCTGGACAGACCCCCACCTGACAGAGACCCCCCTGGACAGAGATGCCCTCCTGGACAGAGACCCCCCTGGACAGAGACCCCACCTGGACAGAGACTCCACCTGGACAGAGATGCCCACCAGGACAGAGACCCCACCAGGACAGAGACCCCACCTAGACAGAGACCCCCCTGGACAGAGACCCCACCTGGACAGAGACCCCACCTGGACAGAGACCCCCCTGGACAGAGACCCCACCTGACAGAGACCCCACCTGGACAGAGACCCCCCTGGACAGAGACTCCACCTGGACAGAGACCCCACCTGGACAGAGACCCCACCTGCATAAGGACCCACACCTGGACAGAGACCCCACCTGGACAGAGACCCCACCTGGACAGAGACCCCACCTGGACAGAGACCCCACCTGGACAGAGACCCCACCTGCATAAGGACCCACACCTGGACAGAGACCCCACCTAGACAGAGACCCCCCTGGACAGAGACCCCACCTGGACAGAGACCCCACCTGGACAGAGACCCCCCTGGACAGAGACCCCACCTGACAGAGACCCCACCTGGACAGAGACCCCCCTGGACAGAGACCCCACCTGGACAGAGACCCCACCTGCATAAGGACCCACACCTGGACAGAGACCCCACCTGGACAGAGACCCCACCTGGACAGAGACCCCCCTGGACAGAGACCCCACCTGGACAAAGACTCCACCTGGACAGAGACCCCACCTGGACAGAGACCCCACCTGGACAGAGACCCCCCTGGACAGAGACCCCACCTGGACAAAGACTCCACCTGGACAGAGACCCCACCTGGACAGAGACCCCACCTGGACAGAGACCCCACCTGGACAGAGACCCCACCTGGACAGAGACCCCCCTGGACAGAGACCCCACCTGGACAAAGACTCCACCTGGACAGAGACCCCACCTGGACAGAGACCCCACCTGGACAGTGACCCCCCTTGACAGAGACCCCACCTGCATAAGGACCCTCACCTGGACAGAGACCCCACCTGGACAGAGACCCCACCTGGACAGAGATGCCCACCTGGACAGAGACCCCACCTGGACAGAGACCCCACCTGGACAGAGACCCCCCTGGACAGAGACCCTACCTGACAGAGACCCCACCAGGACAGAGACCCCACCTGCATAAGGACCCTCACCTGGACAGAGACCGCACCTGCATAAGGACCCTCACCTGGACAGAGACCCCCCTGGACAGAGACCCCACCTGACAGAGACCCCACCTGGACAGAGACCCCCCTGGACAGAGACTCCACCTGGACAGAGACCCCACCTGGACAGAGACCCCACCTGCATAAGGACCCACACCTGGACAGAGACCCCACCTGGACAGAGACCCCACCTGGACAGAGACCCCCCTGGACAGAGACCCCACCTGGACAAAGACTCCACCTGGACAGAGACCCCACCTGGACAGAGACCCCACCTGGACAGAGACCCCCCTGGACAGAGACCCCACCTGGACAAAGACTCCACCTGGACAGAGACCCCACCTGGACAGAGACCCCACCTGGACAGAGACCCCACCTGGACAGAGACCCCACCTGGACAGAGACCCCCCTGGACAGAGACCCCACCTGGACAAAGACTCCACCTGGACAGAGACCCCACCTGGACAGAGACCCCACCTGGACAGTGACCCCCCTTGACAGAGACCCCACCTGCATAAGGACCCTCACCTGGACAGAGACCCCACCTGGACAGAGACCCCACCTGGACAGAGATGCCCACCTGGACAGAGACCCCACCTGGACAGAGACCCCACCTGGACAGAGACCCCCCTGGACAGAGACCCTACCTGACAGAGACCCCACCAGGACAGAGACCCCACCTGCATAAGGACCCTCACCTGGACAGAGACCGCACCTGCATAAGGACCCTCACCTGGACAGAGACCCCACCTGGACAGAGATGCCCACCTGGACAGAGACCCCACCTGCATAAGGACCCCCACCTGGACAGACTCCACCTGACAGAGACCCCACCTGGACAGAGACACCACCAGGACAGAGACTCCACCTAGACAGAGACCCCACCTGGACAGAGACCCCACCTGGACAGACTCCACCTGACAGACAGAGACCCCACCTGGACAGAGATCCCATCTGGAGAGATTCCACCTGGACAGAGACCCCACCTGGACAGAGACTCCACCTGACAGAGACCCCACCAGGACAGAGACCCCCACTTGGATAAGGACGCCCACCTGGACAGAGATGCCCACCTGGACAGAGACCCCACCAGGACAGAGACCCCACCTGCATAAGGACCCTCACCTGGACAGAGACCCCACCTGGACAGAGACTCCACCTGCATAAGGACCCCCACCAGGACAGACTCCACCTGGACAGAGACCCCAACTGGACAGAGACCCCACCTGGACAGAGACTCCAACTGGACAGAGACTCCACCTGCATAAGGACCCCCACCTGGACAGACTCCACCTGACAGAGACCCCACCAGGGCAGAGACCCCACCTGGACAGAGACTCCACCTAGACAGAGAGCCCACCTGGACAGAGACCCCACCTGCATAAGGACCCTCACCTGGACAGAGACCCCACCTGGACAGAGATGCCCACTGGACAGAGACCCCACCTGGACAGAGACCCCACCTGACAGAGACCCCACCTGGACAGAGACCCCACCTGGACAGAGACTCTACCTGGACAGAGATGCCCACCTGGACAGAGAGCCCACCTGCATAAGGACCCCCACCTGGACAGACTCCACCTGACAGAGACCCCACCTGGACAGAGACCCCACCTGGACAGAGATCCCCACCTGGACGGGGACCCCCCCGGAGCCGGTGCTTGCGTGGCAGGTCCACATGGGCTTGGAGGGGGACCAAGGGGTCAGGTGTTCAGGCCACGGCCACTTCGGGGCTTCGATGGGCGGCCACCCCGTGAGGGCGGGTCCCCTGTGCATGGGCAGCGCCGCCATGAGGCACCCTTGTTACCGCCCCCCAGGCCAGTGAGGGTCCCGGGGCCCCCCCATGGGACAGATGGTCCAGGCCCCTTTGTTGGACTCGACCCTGTGGCTGCTGGGGCCGGGGGCGTGGGAGGCCTGGCCGCGGAGCTGGATGCCCCACGGGGTTCCTGCTTGTCCCGTCCCTGCCGGGCCCGCTGCCGGGCTCTGATGTTGCCGGCCAGTGCCCGGCTCTCCGCGCCCCTCCGCTCTGCCACCCAGACGGGGTGAGGCGGGCGCGGGCGGCCGGAATGTCCCACCCGCTTGTGCTCAGGCCGACTGGCCGGGCTGCCGGGAAGAGGGCCGCTTGCCCGCACGTTCCCAGAAGCTGCCGCCGGGGGGCGGCGCCCCCAAGGGCACGAGGGCCCGAGAGCCGGCCGCCTGGTGGCGGTGTTTCCGCGGGAGGGGAGGAGATGCCGGCGTGGCACCGCAGAGTAACGGATGACACGGTCATGGTTCAAGGTCGCTTTTATTTTTATCCGGGCGGCCGTGTGGCCACAGTCTAGTGGGTCGGGGCCGCAGCGCGGCGGGACTCCCGGTTGCTGTGCTCGGCCCGGCCGTGCGCTCTGGGCGTCAGTTCAGAAACAAGGCACTAGAACCGCACGCGGACGCGTCCGAGGGACCGGCCCCGCAGCCAGATACAGCGTTTGAGTACAGCATGGCTCACAACACCCAAGGCACACGCTTTGTTTGTTTTCTGGGTTTTTTTTCCTTTTCCATATTTATTTGAAGGCTCATATTAAAACTTCAGAATTGCTATAAACAGAGTTCCAGAGTAGAAGCAATTGAACAGTGATCGTTGTAAATTTCAACAGAGAACAGTAAGGATGTGGGACGGAGACGGGTTACAGAAATGAGAAACAGAAGTCAGTTCGCCGCTACAGCGTGGAGTAGAAACTGGAGTGGTCGGGTCTGAGACGTGAGCTTGGAGGTGACCCGACGGGTCCCCCCACAGAGGACGGGACGGGACGGGCAGCCCCCCCAGGTATGCAGCTGTCAACGCCACCCCGCCACCCCGCCGCCACCGTGGTGGCCGCCTACAGGGTGTGCTCACGGATAGCTACAGGCGGCAGGGCTGCGTCCAGGTCACCGGTTACCAGACTGCCTCGACGGAGCAGGAGGAGGAGGAGGAGGAGGAGGACGAGGAGGACGAGGAGAAAAGCCTCCGGGAACCTCCCTCCCTAGAAGACAGACTGCTGATCTTTGCGGGAGAGAGGTCTGGAAGAGACCAGAAGACAGTGAGGTCTGGGGCCCTGTGGTCTGCGAGCAGACAGCGGCCCCTCAGTGAGGCAGGTGCCCTCGGGGAAGATGGTGAGTCTGAGTTCACAGACGCCGTGCCTGCTCTCCAGACGGGACTGAGCCGGGGCAGACGAGAGCTCGGCAACTCAGCCCTGCCCGCGAGCGGGTCGTCTTTGTTTCTGAGGCCAGAGGCGAGGTCGGGCGGTTAAAATCCGCTTCCCCAGCAGAAGGGACGGCCCGCGTCTTCCTAGGCTAGCTCTTTGCCCAAAGGCCCCGACTCCCGCTCGCTCGCTCGCTCGCTCGCTCTGGGCCACGGGTAGATTTCTGCCAGCGGGAGAGAGACCCGAACCTGCCTCACCTGCCGCCCCACTGCTTCGGGCCCGGAACGAAGGAGAGGACAGCCGGGCCTCACCACACACCCGCCACCAGGGCTCCTGCAGGGCCGAGCTGCGTGCGGACACAGCCCTGGGCTCCCAGGCGAGGAGACGGGGCCGAGGCCAAGAAGCCCCACGAAAGGGGTCTCCTCTGGGTGGCGGCTCTGATCTGACCTGGCCGGCGGTGGAGAGGCGAGGCTGTGACGTCCGTCCGCGCTTGGCAGCCCTTGCTGACTGTTTGCAATCAGAACCACGACCTTAGTGCGATAGTATGTTTATTTTTTACAGTAATTCTGGTTGCCGTACAAGAGATTGAAGGATTGGGAGAAAGTGCAAATTACAGGAGTTTTTTTTTTTGTTGTTTTTTGTTTTTTAAATCTAAAAAGAATAGAATCACAAAAGTAACAGCAACATAGATGATGCGAACATAACTAGTGTGTGGAACGTATCAGTGTCTCAACACAAAAAGAAGTTAATGGGGGAAAAAAAGCCAGCCTCTGTGGTCCACTCAGTCATTTCCCCGTCTCCTGGGGGATGCTCGTTCAGGGGGGAAAAATCACCATCTTGTAAACTAAAGTACCACAACGAACCCCCTTTGTGGTATGGGAAGTCCAGCAAGGCAACAGTCACACTGAGTCTTCGGCCGGTCCCGCGGCTCGGCAGGACCACGTGGGAGGCTTTCGGCTGGTGCGCGATGCCGTCACGGAGACCAGGCGTGTGAACGCAGCTTATTGGAACTAGAGTAGCTAACAGAAGTCGCTCTGAAAACCTGGAAGAGTGTTAGCATGATATTTCCGTGAGCAGTTAGACCTCCGTCCCCACCACGGAGGAGGGTCAGGGAGCAGGGCCCGGCCCCGACTCGTCCCGGGGGAGAACAGTGAGCGAGGGCTGACTGGGGTGAGGGACTATTGCTTTCTGGAACTTTCGTGTGGCCACGCTCACGTGTCCCACGTGTCAGGCCCCAGGGGGCGCCGGCAGGGTGGGCGATACCCATGGCTCTGGCCTTGCGGGCTGCTTCCGGCCAGGCCGTGAGGCCGGTGGTGGCTTCAGGACGGGGGAGTCCCGGCTCCCCCCTGCTGCCGCGGCTGCCGAGTCCCTGTACCTCTCTGGTTAGCGTGTCGCCGACATGGGGGGCGTGTCGTGGGGCACTGTCACTAAGGGGTGGACCCCCCGCTTCCGAAGCCACGGCAGCCTTAGGGGCCGCCCACAGCTCGAGGAGCGATCGGTCGGGGTAGCCAGTCGTGGAGAGATGTGGCTGTGGCGGGGAGGGAGAGTGCTGATGGTTGACTTCCAGCCGGACTGTATCGTTCAGACATAAAGTCAACCCGCAGAGGGTTCTGGGACCGGAGAGAGTCCAACACTCACTGTCGGTCACAGGGGCCCATGGCTGGGAAGCGTGTGCGTGTGCGTGTGTGTGCGCGTGTGCGTAGAGAAACTGCTGCTTTGTGATTCGGAATCGCTTTTGAAGAAATCGTCCTTGGATGGCGAAGTCTAGCAAAGATAGAAATGTCACACAGCTCTGCTGGTTGCGATGCCTCCAAATAGGTTGATTAGAAAGGTCGCACTTCAGAATTATTCCACAGAAATAGTAAATCACAAAAAGGTTTTTTGTTTGTTTTTCTCGAACTTTCAAGTGGCACAAAGGCTGCCTTGTCGGCCGGCCACTTTTCTCCTTAAAATATTGTGCTTATAAACTATCTGTACAACTATTTAAACTTGCAGTAAAGAAAGGATTTTAAATTGCTAATTTTTACGTGTTCATTCTAGAGCTGTCCCAGATCTAACCAGACACTTGACTGTGAGCTTGATAATAAAAAAAGAATGAAAAGGGAAAAGCACAGCTTGTCTTTATAGTCAGAGATGGGCTGGGCTAGTGCTGAAATAATAAAGGCCAAACACCTGACACTCTTCCAAATGTGGGAGAAGGCGCTGGAAGCCCGGCTGGATGTCATGCGGCCCACGTGCAGTTGGTGACCTCCCTGGGAATTCGAGGTATTGTGACAGGAGGTGACTGAGAAACTGCCCCCCCCCCCCCGCCTTCTGCCCGCCCCTCCGAGTCCCACTTTCCCGGTTCCCGGCCCCACTCCCGCTCTGACCGCCCGGCTGCCTCCTGTTCAGATCTTTGTGCAGCTCGGGCTAGAAGGAAGGAAGGCCCTTCTCACACTCTCGGGGGAGACGCTCCCCGGACACCGCCTCCCTCTGCACCCACACAGTGGGGCACTGGCCGGTGCCCGTGGCCAGGTCCCCCTCCTTCGCGGAAAGGCGACTCCGCGCTTTGACTAGCTCCGTGTGACACCTGTCTGGCCACTCTGGACCGGTGCTAAGAGACTCGCAGAGAGCAAGCAGGCAAGCTAAGCAAAGCCCCTCGATCCGGTCGGTCAGGGTCCCCGACTGCCAGGGCGCAGGGCCCAGGGCCATGGCTGTGCATCACAGGGGGAGGTGGGCCGGAGTCCACCGGAAAGAGGTTTCTCTACCTTCCCTGCCCGGGAGGGCACCGCACGGACGCACTGGGGGCATGGCGCTGCCGGCCGGGGACAGCGGGACGGGGAAGGGGCCATGGGCGTGGCGTGCCGCGGGGGCGCAGGTGACAGCCTCCCCGTCGTCGTGGCGGGTCTCAGGAGGTATGTGGAGGACTGGAGTCCGCCTGCAGGAGCCGGGCCCGCGCCTCAGAGAAACCCCCCCCTCACCCCGGTCGCCCAGGAGCCCCAGGGGCGCGCCGCCGGCCTCGCCAGACGGGCCCCGCCTCCCAGCTCCACTCGGCCGTCGGACGTCCGGCTCAGCCCATCTCTGTCCCGACAGGAGTCCGCTCTTATCTGTCCAGCAGCTGCTTGAGAGCCCTCTCGATGTTCATCCTGTGGCCGACGCGCGTCACGCCCAGGTCGATGAGGTCCTCCTTCTGCAGGCTGGGCAGGTGGCTGCCGTCGATCTCGTTGTCCAGGAAGGCCTCCTTGTGCTCGCCCAGGTTCAGGCTCTCCAGCCAGTCGGCCACGTCGGGCTTCGTCCACAGGTGCACGGGCTTAGTCGTGAAAGGCTTGCCGGAGGCCGGCTGTGGCTGCTGCAGGAGGGACGGCGAGGGCGAGCGACTACGGATGCCGGGGTTCAGGCCAAACAACTCCCCGGGCGAGGGCGCGGGCACGGGGGCCGGGCCGGGCAGGCCAAAGACCTCGGGGAGGCCGGCGGAGGGGGCGGAGGCCAGGGGCAGCGACAGAGCCTCCTTGCTCAGCTCCGTGGGTGAGACCACGGGGCTCGGGGCCCGCCTGCTCCCTGAGGTCCTGCTCTCGTGGCCGGCCGGCCGGCTCTGCAGGGTGATGGGCTGCGAGGTCCCCGGGCGGACGGTGAAGGTGACCGTCGTGCTGCGTGTCCCTGAGACGGTGCTTGCGACCTCCGGGCTCCTGAAATGGCAGCAACAGAGACAGGTCACCAGCGGGCCACTGAGGAAGGGACGACGCCAAACCTCACCGGAGTGCCCGGCGGCTGTGCGCTGGCAGTGAGCAGGGGCCTCTGCTATGCCAGGCCGGGAGACAGGAGCAGACGGACCCCAGGACACGCGGAGCACTGCAGGCAGCCCGCCCCCCGGCCCTGGGTGGACAGCTGGGGCACCTGCGGCTGGCCTGTCCGCCCCCTGTCACCCGTCCAGTAGGTGGGCACCTCCCTGGACTTCTGGCTGTCGGGAGGGCCCGGCTTCAGTGACTGAGTCTGGGGACCCCACCAGCAAGCAGAGGAGCTCTGTGCCAGGCCTTCCCTGGGCTGACTGGTGCTGGGAGGATGGGGGACACTTAGCTCTGATTTCCAGTCTGCCCCCCAAAATGCTGTGAGGGGCTGGCGGCTCCCCGCGTTGGACTGGGGGGGTTCCTAGGTGTCCCCCTGGTCCTTCCTGCCAAGGGGGCAGCAGTTGGGACAGGCCTGCTGTGAGCTTCAGGCTCCGGGGGCCCCGGGAGGCGGCCGGGTAACCCCGAGGGGAGAAGGCCGTGGCTAAGCTCCCCAAGGGGCCCCCAGAGCACCCAGCCCCAGAGGCGGCCGGCCACCCCCACCCCTCCGGAAAGCTCTATGCCACCCTGGCTGCCCCTCCTCGGGATCCGGACTGCGGGGCGGTGCTGGGGTCCTGCCAGAGCTGGTCGTGTCTGTCTTTCTGTGAAGCTGGGGTCGGCGACACGGCACGAGGGAACGTGGGCCCAGTGCCGCCTTTGATGCCCCTCGAGTCACCGAACCCTCTGCGGCCCTTGGGACCGTCCTCCAGTCCGCAAAGCCACCCTGGGCTGGACTCGGCTCCGGCTGGCGCCAGGCAGGGCCGCCCCACCGCTGCCGAGAGCCCACGTGAGGAAGTACCAGCACCCCAGAAGCCAAACCCTGGGTTTCCCCGGGGGGGGGCCCGACCCCGACCGTGGCGGGGGACTGGGTCAGGAGGCCACGCCTGGGGCGGCTACGAGCCCTCTCCTCCCTCCCGCTGAGGTTCCAGTTTGCCGGGTGGGTGGGGTGGGTGGGAGTCTGCGAGCAGTGACCCACCCTGCTGGGGGACGGGCCCGGGCCCCCGGCCCCATTCTGCTGCTGGCCAGCTTCACGGCAGAGCCCCCAGATGGGGGCTTCCAGCTCCTCCCTCCAGCGGGTGGGCCTGGCCTGCGCCAGGGGTGGGGTGGGGGCGGGAGACAGAGCAGCACAGCAAAGAGAGAGCACGCCACGACACTTACTTCCACTCAGCAGGACCCTCTTCTGTGACACCCGTCGGGAGCGAGGGGGACAGAGGCACGTTGAGACACTGCGCCTCCCTGCCGCCCCAGCGTCCACCCTCTGCGGAGGCCCGGGAAGGGTCCCCGTGCGCCCCACCCGCCACCCCCCACCCCGCGGCCCTGCCGCCCTGCCGCCCTGGCAAGGTCTCCCTGGGGTTAATCGCTGGAGGGACCCGTGGAGATCATCACGTTGCCAGGCAACCGCTGGGCGGGCTGCCCTGATTTAGAGCACAGACACGCACGCCCCCTCGCCCGGCTGTCACTCCCGACCCGCCTTCCGCAGCACCAGAGCCAACACAGAACCCGGAGCTCACTGGCACGCAGACGTTGCCGCTGTGCACCCGTCAGGCCGGCCCTGGCTCACTGAGGGTCCCGGGGGTCGAGTGGCCCCCTCTCCCTCAGCGGGCGGTGCCCGCACCAGACCCTCCTGTCGACGCCCGGCCGCGTGGCTGTACCCCTTTGGGTGGTGGCGGCCGGGAGGGGCTGAGGGGCAGGCATGCGGGGCTCAGGCCCCCACATCCCAGCACATCCCAGCACATCCCAGCAGCACATCCCAGCACGGCAGGGAGACGCCTGTTTCCGGGAAGCCGTGGTCAGAGCTGCCCTCAGAGCCCGCCAAACCCCAGCCCGTGGGCAGCCGCGGACTTGGGCCAGAAGCTGCTGGCGTCACCGATGTCACTGGTCGGCTGGTGCCAGGGCCCCAACCCTGCTCCCTGTCACTTCTGCCGGCAGCCGCTGGTGACCCTGGCATGACTGGTCTGACAGCAGGAGCCTGAGGGCCAGGAGCTGCGGGCAGAAGCCGAGGGCCGCGGGCACCGGGGTAGCACAGCCTGAGCCCCGTGGAGGCTCTGAGGGCGCGGCTGCCGGATTCCCTCAGCCCAGCGGAGCCTCAGGCCTCGCACACGACCCCGCTCCCTTCCTCCCGACGGGCTCAGTGCCGGGGCAGGGCACGTCCGCCTCCTGGAAACTTCTGGAGCGGGGCTTTCACGGGGGAGGCCTGAGCGTGAGTCCAGTCTGCCCGCTCTCCCAGCCCCGGGCCCAGCAGCTGGACGGGGACCTCTGTGAGGACCCCGCATACGCGGAAGGCGCCATCCAGTGCCACGGATCCCCCACCCCCACTGAGCCTGCGGTGTCCCCCGGGTGGCCCTTGCAGTCCCACGAGCTCGCTCCGGCCCGGCGACCCTCTCCTCGGCCCCCCGTTCCTGGCCCGGCCTGCGCCCCGAGAGGCCAGGAGCACCCGGCCCAGCAGCAGAGCTCGTGGGGGGTCTGCGCCGCCCTGGCCGCTTCCTCGCCGCAAGGGCATTTCTCTGGAAGGGTGCTTGGCACCAAGTCGGGCCGGGCGGCATCTTCCCCGAAGACACGCCAGGAACCTCCCTTCTGCTCTTGCCAAGGCCGTGCGAGCTCTCTCGCCTAGATGCCTCTACGAGGGGGCAGCCCCGGGCGGGGACAGTGCAGGGGAGATGGGCGATGGCCGAGGGGGGATGCGCTTGTCGCAGTGCCCGCTGGCGTGGCCATGGGGTCCCTGAGCTGTGGGGGCCATGAGGAGCCTGCGGCCGGAGGTCTACCTGTCTGTCCCTGGGTCCCCAGGGGCTGCCATGGGGCCCATGCCGCAGAGCCAGGGGAGGCGGGGAGGTCGGGGGTGTGGCTGCAGGGCCGGACACTGAGGGGGTCACTTCTGAGGGGACGCGTCACCTGTCCTCCACAGGTGGGCACCTATGGAGTTTCCTCCCAGCTGGACACCCTGGAAGCTCAGCTGAGTGCAGGGGCTTCCGTACAGAGGGGGACCTGCAGAGAGCACCCGAGGGCCCGGGAATGGGGTGAGGGCTGGGGGTAGCGGTGGGGACGGTGGGGCCGACGGCGGTGACGGTGGCGTGTGGTGCACACGGTTCTCGACGCCGACAACCAACACAGCCCTCTGTGAAGGGGCAGGACCCCAACACTCAACAGGCGAACGGGAACCGGAGGGATTATGTGCAAAAGTTACCCTCCCAGGCACTGCACCTACCAGCACCCGCAGACCTGGCACTGCACCCACCAGCACCCACTGACAGGACACTGCACCCACCAGCACCCACTGACCAGGCACTGCACCCACCAGCACCCTCAGACCAGACACTGCACCACCAGCACCCGCAGACCAGGCACTGCACCCACCAGCACCCGCAGACCAGGCACTGCACCCACCAGCACCCATTGACCAGGCACTGCATCCACCAGCACCCACAGAACAGACACTGTACCACCAGCACCCACAGACCAGACACTGCACCCACTAGCACCCATTGACCAGACACTGCACCACCAGCACCCACTGACCAGACACTGCACCCACAGACCAGACACTGCACCACCAGCACCCACTGACCAGACACTGCACCACCAGCACCCACAGATGAGACACTGCACCCACCAGCACCCGCAGACCAGGCACTACACCCACCAGCACCCACAGACCAGGCACTGCATCCACCAGCACCCGCAGACCAGGCACTGCACCCACCAGCATCCGAAGACCAGACACCGCACCCACCAGCCCCCACTGAGCAGACACTGCACCCACAGACCAGACACTGCACCCACCAGCATCCACTGACCAGACACTGCACCCACCAGCACCCGCAGACCTGGCACTGCACCCACCAGCACCCGCAGACCAGACACTGCACCCACCAGCACCCGCAGACCAGGCACTGCACCCACCAGCACCCGCAGACCAGACACTGCACCCACCAGCATCCGCAGACCAGACACTGCACCCACCAGCCCCCACTGACCAGACACTGCACCCACCAGCACCCACAGACCAGGCACTGCACCCACCAGCACCCACAGACCAGACACTGCACCCACCAGCACCCATTGACCAGACACTGCACCACCAGCACCCACTGACCAGACACTGCACCCACAGACCAGACACTGCACCACCAGCACCCACTGACCAGACACTGCACCACCAGCACCCACTGACCAGACACTGCACCACCAGCACCCACAGATGAGACACTGCACCCACCAGCACCCGCAGACCAGGCACTGCACCCACCAGCACCCACAGACCAGGCACTGCATCCACCAGTACCCGCAGACCAGGCACTGCACCCACCAGCACCCGCAGACCAGACACTGCACCCACAGACCAGACACTGCACCCACCAGCATCCACTGACCAGACACTGCACCCACCAGCACCCGCAGACCTGGCACTGCACCCACCAGCACCCGCAGACCAGACACCGCACCCACCAGCACCCGCAGACCAGACACTGCACCCACCAGCACCCGCAGACCTGGCACTGCACCCACCAGCACCCGCAGACCAGACACTGCACCCACCAGCACCCGCAGACCAGGCACTGCACCCACCAGCACCCGCAGACCAGACACCGCACCCACCAGCACCCACTGACCAGACACCGCACCCACCAGCACCCGCAGACCAGGCACCGCACCCACCAGCACCCGCAGACCAGAAACTGCACCCACCAGCATCCGCAGACCAGACACTGCACCCACCAGCACCCGCAGACCAGACACCGCACCCACCAGCACCCACTGACCAGACACCGCACCCACCAGCACCCGCAGACCAGACACCGCACCCACCAGCACCCGCAGACCAGACACCGCACCCACCAGCACCCACTGACCAGACACCGCACCCACCAGCACCCGCAGACCGGACACTGCAACACCAGCACCCACAGATGAGACACTGCACCCACCAGCACCCGCAGAACAGGCACTGCACCCACCAGCACCCACAGACCAGGCACTGCACCCACCAGCACCCGCAGACCAGGCACCGCACCCACCAGCACCCACAGACCGGACACCGCACCCACCAGCACCCGCAGACCAGGCACCGCACCCACCAGCACCCGCAGACCAGGCACCGCACCCACCAGCACCCGCAGACCAGGCACCGCACCCACCAGCACCCGCAGACCAGGCACCGCACCTACCAGCACCCACAGACCAGGCACTGCACCCACCAGCACCCGCAGACCAGGCACTGCACCCACCAGCACCCGCAGACCAGACACCGCACCCACCAGCACCCACTGACCAGACACCGCACCCACCAGCACCCGCAGACCAGGCACCGCACCCACCAGCACCCGCAGACCAGACACTGCACCCACCAGCATCCGCAGACCAGACACTGCACCCACCAGCACCCGCAGAACAGGCACTGCACCCACCAGCACCCACAGACCAGGCACTGCACCCACCAGCACCCGCAGACCAGGCACCGCACCCACCAGCACCCACAGACCGGACACCGCACCCACCAGCACCCGCAGACCAGGCACCGCACCCACCAGCACCCGCAGACCAGGCACCGCACCCACCAGCACCCGCAGACCAGGCACCGCACCCACCAGCACCCGCAGACCAGGCACCGCACCTACCAGCACCCACAGACCAGGCACTGCACCCACCAGCACCCGCAGACCAGGCACTGCACCCACCAGCACCCGCAGACCAGACACCGCACCCACCAGCACCCACTGACCAGACACCGCACCCACCAGCACCCGCAGACCAGGCACCGCACCCACCAGCACCCGCAGACCAGACACTGCACCCACCAGCATCCGCAGACCAGACACTGCACCCACCAGCACCCGCAGACCAGACACCGCACCCACCAGCACCCACTGACCAGACACCGCACCCACCAGCACCCGCAGACCAGACACCGCACCCACCAGCACCCGCAGACCAGACACCGCACCCACCAGCACCCACTGACCAGACACCGCACCCACCAGCACCCGCAGACCGGACACTGCAACACCAGCACCCACAGATGAGACACTGCACCCACCAGCACCCGCAGAACAGGCACTGCACCCATCAGCACCCACAGACCAGGCACTGCACCCACCAGCACCCGCAGACCAGGCACCGCACCCACCAGCACCCACAGACCGGACACCGCACCCACCAGCACCCGCAGACCAGGCACCGCACCCACCAGCACCCGCAGACCAGGCACCGCACCCACCAGCACCCGCAGACCAGGCACCGCACCCACCAGCACCCGCAGACCAGGCACCGCACCCACCAGCACCCGCAGACCAGACACTGCACCCACCAGCATCCGCAGACCAGACACCGCACCCACCAGCACCCGCAGAACAGGCACTGCACCCACCAGCACCCACAGACCAGGCACCGCACCCACCAGCACCCGCAGACCAGGCACCGCACCCACCAGCACCCACAGACCGGACACCGCACCCACCAGCACCCGCAGACCAGGCACCGCACCCACCAGCACCCGCAGACCAGGCACCGCACCCACCAGCACCCGCAGACCAGGCACCGCACCCACCAGCACCCGCAGACCAGGCACCGCACCCACCAGCACCCGCAGACCAGGCACCGCACCCACCAGCACCCGCAGACCAGGCACCGCACCCACCAGCACCCACAGACCGGACACCGCACCCACCAGCACCCGCAGACCAGGCACCGCACCCACCAGCACCCGCAGACCAGGCACTGAACCCACCAGCCCCCAGAGACACATATACCCGCAGATATTGTGTCTGTGCACACCCACCCCGTGCCCCCGCACAGATGTGCCCATGGACACACACTTGTGGTCTCAGCCACGCAGGCCCTGGCCCCTCCCATGGGTGGCGGAGCTCTGGCCATCAGAGCGGGGTGTCCCGCGGGACCTGTGGGACAGGGGCGGCGGCCCGCGTTCTGCCCTCCCTCTGGGCGGCGCCACTCTCTGCCAGGCGGGCACTTACCTGGGGGCGAGGCTGGCGGGCTTGGCGCCCGTGGACGCATCCAGGCCGTCCCCCGGCGAGGCCGATTTCTCCCTGTTCATCTGCTGCAGGATGGAGTTGAGCTCGCTGATGACGTTCGCCTTGGGGCCCGAGAGGAGGGGGCTCTTGGCCTCCGGGCAGCCCCACAGCTTGGAGGTCCGGGGCGGGGCGGCCTTGGGCGGGGGCGGCGCGGGCGGGGTCGCCCCGTAGCCGTCCGCGTCCTCCTCCGGCAGCACGTCCGGGTGGAGCGCGTTGCCCTTGGCCACGAGGGGCTTCATTTTGGGTTTGGGAGGAACCGGGGGCTTGTCCACCAGGAAGGCCTGCCCATCGGCGTAGACGGTGCAGGTGTCCGGGGCCTCGCCGCCCTCGGAGGATAGCGTGGAGATGCTGGACACGGTGGACACGGTGCTGGTGGTCTCCAGGTGGTGGTCGCTGCCGCTGCGGCTGTCGGCCTCCTCGATCCCGGAGTCCGCCACCGCGTCGAAGCTCTCGGGGGGCGGCGGGAAGGGGGCGGGCGGGCGGTCGGCGAGGGGCTTCGTGGGGCCGCCGCTGCCGCCGTCCTTCTTGCCCAGGTCGGCGGGGCTGGGGGCTGCCCGTTCATCGGGGATCTCGAAGCTGTTGGCGAACTCCAGGGGCGGGGGCAGTGGCTCTGTGAACACGAAGTCCTCATCCAGGTCCACGGACGCCAGGGGCGGAGGAGGGATGCGGAATGGCAGGATCACCGCCTCCTCCAGGGAGCCCGCCGGCGCCAGGCTTCTGCAGGCGGGGGCGGGGGCGGGGGCGGGGGCGGGCTCGGGGCCGGCGGAGAGCCGTAAAGCACCTGCGGTTTGGGGGCCGCCGCCCGGCAGCTCGGGCGGCGATGGGTCGGGCTCCGTCTCCTCTTCGTCGCCCCGCTCGTCGTCCTCCTCCTCCAGGAAGGCCTCCGTCCTGGCGGCATCCATCGTGTGCACCATCAGCAAGCCGGCCGCCTTCTGCTGGGACGTGTCCAGGATGCTGAAGGGCAGGTTCTTGCCGTCGGCCTTGCGCTCCCTGCCCGAGTCGCTCTCGTACTTGTTCTCCGTCTCCTGCCGCCGCAGGGCGCCCCTGGCGCCTTGCCTGCCGGCCGCGGGAAAGCTGCCGTCCCCGGGCCGCATTTTGGTATCGATGTAGAGGGGTTTGTGGAGGTCGGCCTTGGGGGCCTCCCCCTGGGGGCCCCGCTGGGCCCCCTTTATGGCTCGGTCCCTCGCCGAGAGCGCCAGGGCCAGCGGGGAGCTGGGGTCCAGCAGCCTCCCGGTCAGCGGGTGCACGTAGTTCTCGGGTGGCCCGGGGGGGCCGGCCTCGGGGCCCTTGGCTTTGGCTGTGGGGTTCGGCGGCCGGCCCGTCTCCCCCGGAGCCCCCGACGCCTCGCTGCCCCCCGCGAAGCGGTCCTCGGCGGTGGGCTCCCCGGGCCCGGCCGCTGGCGGCGACGAGGGTCCGGCGCCATCCTCCTCGCCAAACGCGGCCTCGTCGGGGAGCTGGGGGGCGCGCGGCCGGGGCTCGGGGGGCCCCAGGCCCACGTCCTCATCCCCCAGGTCCGTGGACAGGAAGGCCGGGGAGTTCCTGCGCGCCTCCAGCCGCTTCTCCCGGTCGCGCACGGCGCCCGCGATGGCCGCGGCGAAGGGGCCACCCGCGCTCAGGCCGTCGAGGGGCCGCAGCTGGCCGGGGGGCTCGGGCGGCTGGGGCTCGGCCTCCACGCTGCTGCCCTGGCTGCTCTTGCCGCTGCTGCTGGTGGACGGTTCTTTGACGATGATGGTGGGGATGGGGATGGAGCAGGCCTTCTCCGGGCTGTCCTCCACGTTGGGCTGCTTTACCAGCACGGCCTTGCGGCGCACAGGCTTGGCGGGCACGTACACGCCCCTGCCCGCCCTGCCCACCTCCGAGTAGGGGTTCTCGGGCATCTGGCCGCGCTTGCTGCGGACGCCCACCTGGGCGGCGGCACGGCCGTACAGGTCCTCGGAGTCGAGCGAGTAGCGGTCCAGCTCGCGGCGGAACACCAGGCCCTTGTCTCGCACCAGCGTGCCCACCGTGTCAGCGCGTGAGGCCGGGGGCGCCTTGGTCACCGCGGCCACGGCCACCGCCACTGCCGCGGGGTTCTGGCCGAAGGCGGGTTTGGCGGTGCCGTAGACCCGGGGGGTCGGGGACTTGGGGCAGTTGTAGGTGGTGGGGGACGGGGGCGGCGGGGACGGGGGCACGGACTGCGGCGGGGGCGGGATGTCCTCGGAAGTGTCTGGCATGGACAGGCTCCTGGTGAACTTAAGCATCGGCGGGGCCAGGAACTGCCGCTCCTCCTCCGTTATCCCTGCGGGCAGAGCACGCGGTCAGAGCGCGCACGCGGGGACGGGCCCACAGGTGCGGCCGGGGCTGAGAGGCCAGCGGGAAGGGGGTGCGAGCGCTGGCGGGGTCCGCGGCAGAGCAGCCCGGGGGTCAAAGCCTCAGCGGGGACGGGCATGCGGGGCAGTGCTGGGGACGGGCATGCGGGGCAGTGCGTCGGCAGGTGGGGCAGGCGGGGCAGGCGGGCAGGCGGGCAGGCGGGGCAGGCCGGCAGGCGGGGCAGGCGGGCATGGTGGGCAGTGCGTCAGCAGACGGGCAGGCGGGGTAGGCGGGGCAGGCGGGCAGGTGGGGCAGGCGGCAGGCGGGCATGGTGGGCAGGCGGGCAGGCGGCCTGCTCCACCAGGGTGTCCCCACGGGCAGCTCCGTGAGTGGCCGGCACAGCCGCGGGGCCGCCCAGCCGCCGGGGCCTCTCCCTCGTGCCAGCGCCCAAGGAGTGGTCGTGAGGACACCCTCGGGGTCAGCGGTTCACGTTCACACCACAGAAGCCACACGTGAGGGTCACTGACCTGACAGAAAGAGTCTGCTGTCTGACAGGAGAAAACTGGTGGTTACTGACCGGGAGAGAGCCTGGGCTCGGGCGGGTGGCACCTCCCCTGGGGGCCCCTGTGGCCGGGCGGCGCCCTCGGCCACCCCACCTCGGCCCACCTGCCTCTCGGGCCCGGCGCATGGTGGCCTGGGGTCTGAGCTGTCACAGCACCCACAGGGGACAGTCAGTGGGCGCGGTGTGGCGCTACCAGAGGAAGCCCTCAGGCACTTTACCAGGGTTCCAGAGCATGGCCGGCCCCCTCGACGTGTGTCCACCGGGCCCCTGCCAGCCGGGGTATCGCGATCGGCTTGGGCACGGGGAGAGGGGCCGGCGCCCAGACCCCCACCCCCACGGGCTCTGGGGTCATCGCGGGCCGGGGCTCGCCAATGGGAGGGGCCCAGGGGCCACGCTTCTTACCTATGGACTTCTGCCTTCGCATGGCGTCTCGGGGCAGGCCCAGGAATGGGCCCTTCGGGCTCCCGGGAACCGTGGGCGTCATCACGGCGATCCCCTGGCGTTCGTACACCGACTGCAATGGAAGGCCAGGCTGAGGGCACCCTGGCGGGAGGGCCCCGGCCGCTGTCCCGCGGCACCCGTCCCACACGGGCTCCTGGGTGGCGGGAGGCGTCCCCGGACGCAGTGGCCGGGGCGGGAAGTGGCCCCGTGGGCAGCACCCTCCCCCCAGTGCCAGGGGAGCCAGGAACTCGGCCCCCGCCCTCCTTCAGTGCCCTGTGTCCCCACCCCTGTCCTCTGACTCTCCTGCCCGGCCTGTGCCTGTCGAGGACCCGGGCAGAGGAGATGCCTTGGCTTAAGGAGCTGTGAGGCTGCTGTGCGGGTGTGAGACGGGTGGGTGCAGTGAGGTGTCCACTCCCCGTACCAGCCGGGTGGGCCCCTCTCCAGTGCCTCCAACCCCCCAGTCCCACCCCAGAGCCGCACCAGGGCCCGGCCACGTCAGTCTGGGCGGCCTGCGTGGACGTGGACTCACGTTCATGTCGGAGGCGGCCGGGAAGCAGCGGCTGCTGGGTCTCTGGCGGATGGTGGCCACCCGGGACTCCACGGCCATGCTCTCAGCCGTGCGGGCGGGCTTGGCGGCTGGCACGATCTCGTCGGGTTTATCTGCCAGGACGGGGCGGAGGGGGATCGGCGCTGGCCTGGTCTCTGCCAAGCGTCACCCACCAGTCCCCATGCCACATGCGGACATGCCTGCTGGGTGCCGTGTCAGAGGCAGAGTGTAGGGTGCACGAGGCACAGGCACCCCCCCATCCCCGGACCCGGCAGCTGGGGGGTGGGTGCCACTCAGAGCCGCTTAGTAGGTTTAGGCGGCTCAGGGGAAGGGGGCACGGGGGGTCAGGGACGTGCGCCCGGCCCCTGCAGGCTCTGGGATTATCTGATTTCAGGAGTGGGGATCAGGGGCAGCCCCCACCCCACCCACCCCGTAACAGAAGTGCTTTCTGCTGAGCACGCGAGGCCACATGGCTGGCCGGGCTGCTCTGGGGGTGCGTCTCGGGGGATGGGACAGAGCTCAGCACGGCTGGGCCCCGCTCAGGACCATGCACACCTCGTGTCAGGCACAGAGGGTCCCCACCTGCACTGTCCCCTCCTGCACCCCCGGACGCCCAGAGCCTCTGCTGTGGATGGCCATGTTGGGGGAACCTTTGTGAACAGAAGCCCCCTTCCTACAGCAGGGCCTGGGGAAGCTAAGCCCCAGCCAGAGGGCAGAGGGTCAGAGGCAGCCGCTGGGTCGGGTCCTCTCTTGGGGTTCAGTCATGCTGGCGTGGATGGGGGCCCACACAGGTGGGACAGGGAGGGGAGCATCCTAGACCCCAAGTGGGGAGGACAGCACAAGGTCACAGCATACCCTGGGCCCCTGCAGACACACGCACCCCCCCCTTACCCTTCTTCTTCCGGACGGAGGCTTGCAAACGGAAACAGGGTGTGAGTCCCACAGTGTTCACCCCCTCCCCCCGAGGCTGCTGGGGGGGGGGTCCCCGCACGCCACACGCCGCCTTCCAGCAGGGGAAGTGCACAGCTCTCCTGGGCTCACCTCAGATCCACCCTCGGGAGACGGGGACCCCGGCTGTGGCCCTGGTTCTGACCCTATCGGCCCACCCCGTGTGGCAGCTTCGCGCGGGGGGGAGGGGGGACCTCTGGATGGACACGTCATCAGGGAGGGTCAGAGGAAAGGTGGGCTTGGAGACCTCTGGGTCTGGGGGGATGTGGGACAGGCTCGGGCGGGAAGGACAACAGCCCCCCCATGGACTGGGGGTCTCCGGTGCCAGGTGCTGGGCCGTGCCCCAACGTGTCCACCCACCCATCCAGCTGCCCCGTGCTCCCAGCCCGGCCCAGGGACCCCAGCTTCCTGTGGGAGCCGTGCAGGAAAAACTGGCTCAGGCAGGTTGGGGGTTCCCTAAATAGCAGGGAAGCCGTTAGGGGGACACCGTGGGGCACTCACCTTTGTCCACTAGTGAGAGGCCCAAAAATTCAAAACAAAGTCATGTTAGATATACCAGGCTGAAGGCCCGGTCCCCCCCCACCTGGTGGGATCCCCGCGGGCAGGCGCCGTGGGTCAGGCGGGGTGGCAGGGCCAGACGGGCGATGCTCACCGAGTTCCTCTAGCTCTGATGTCATGGACTTGGAACGCAGGGTCAGGGCCGTGGTGGGCGCACGCTTGGGGGGCGGGGGCGCTGCGGGCAGAGAGGTCTGGGTGAGGGTTGGCCTCCCCACTAGGCCCTCAGGCTGGGGCTCCCTCTGCCGCACTTCTGGGGGGCCGATGGGCCCAGGTGCTCCCCGGGAGGCCACGCCAGGTCCCGGCTCCCACCCGATCCGTGGCTGCTCTCCGGCACCCCTGCCGAGTGCGCCCAGTGCTCCTGTCTGGGCCGGAGGACCTGGCCGGCGTGGGCGCCCAGCTGGGCACCGTCCTTTCCTGCCTCGCGGACAAGCTGGTTCACCTGCCAGCCACCCGGGATCCCACGGGGGCACTCCGTTCGCGAAGGCCCCCGCCCAGCCCGGGAAGGGGACCCCACGGGGGCACGCTGCATGGGAAGGGCACCTTTCTTTCTGGCCGTGTCGTCGGGGTCCAGGCTCCTGGTCACCGTGACCACCTTGAGAGCCAGGTGGTTGCCGCCCTGACGGATCATGCTCACCACCTGCCGGTGGCCCACCTTGACGACGTTCTCATTGTTCACCTGTAGGGAGACCGCAGGTCAGCTGGGCTGGGGCTCCCCGCCACCCCCACCCCGCGGGCGGGCAGGGACGCCCGCTCGGGCCGTGCCACAGCCCCCACTCGTTCAGTGGGCACGGCACCAGGGCGCCGCTGCCCACAGTCCCGGCCGGTCCTGTCCGTCACCCTCGTTGCAATTAGACAGGAGGCAACAGGGCATCTGCAGTGAGGGCCAGCTGTCCCCCCAATGTCCCGGCAGGGCCAGGTGGGCAGGAGCATAACTGGTGGGGTGACGCTGAGGACCCCTGAGCCCAGGTGACCGGTCCCCCTCCCCGCTCGTGGAAATCTGTCTCCTGGCAGCCGGATGTAAGAGCCGGGCACTGGGCAGCCTCCGTCTCCTGCCAGTTGCCTGAGGCTGTGCTCCTGCAGGGCTGCCACAGAAACCCCTCAGCGGCACCGGGCCATGCTGGGAGCCAGCCCCTCACGGCCACAGCTACAACCACAGCCACGTGACCGGCCCCGAGGACAGACACCGCTGGCCGCGGCCTCCCATGTCCCAGGACCCCCGAACACACCCCAGCTTCGCAGTGGTTCCCTGAGACTCCCTTTCCCTCGGGGTAACAGCACGCTGGACAGCGTGGACAAGCCAGGCTGCAGGGACGGTGCACGGGTGACGGGCAAGCCATGCTGTCACACCCCGGGGCCCTGGGCGGTCCCTCCTCAGGTCTTGGCCGCTCGCGGGGGAGGTGGTGGCCCCGAGGGGCTCTGTCCCCTGTCGCCAACCCGTCTTCTCAGCAGATGGTGGGGGGTGTCTGGGGGGAGCCGTGCTCCCCCGGGCCTGCATTCTTGGGGCCCTGACCCCAGGCTGGGAGGCCCCAGCGTGGGACGGGCCTGTGCCACCCTGCCCATCCCCCAGGTGGGCCTCTGCGGACCTGGGACCCAGGCTGGACACAGAGGCCCCCTGGAGCCCCTGGGTGTGAAGACTGCAGTGACTCCATGACAGGCCTCAAACTCTGCAGAAATGAGATAGGCCCCAGTTTCAGAAGAACAGGTCCTGGAATTCAGGACCATGACTGGAAATGGAACCCACGGCCCTGAGTCAGCAGGAACCAAGCTAAGCTGAGCATTACAGAAGGCATCTCTGGAGAGACAGAGGCTGTTAAACATCTCCCCCAGATGTGTCAAGAAGATAACCACGAGACTAAGCTTGTCATGTGTGCTATGTGACCCACACCCTGTATATCTCCTCGTGTGCTGGGGTTCGAGGTTGAACACCTGGAACAGCTATGAGGTCTCGGCCCGAGCCCCCAACTCCAGGCTAGAACCATAAAGGCTCTTTTTTTTTTTTTTTTTAATATTTATTTTATTTATTTATTCCCTTTGTTGCCTTTGTTGTTTTATTGTTGTAGTTATTATTGTTGTTGTTTTTGATGTCGTCATGGAGAGAGGAGGGGAAGACAGAGAGGAGAGAAAGACAGACACCTGCAGACCTGCTTCACCGCCTGGGAAGCGACTCCCCTGCAGGTGGGGAGCCGGGGGCTCGAACCGGGATCCTTATGCCGGTCCTTGTGCTTTGCGCCACCTGCGCTTAACCCGCTGTGCTACTGCCTGACTCCCAGGCTCTTTGTTTTTACGTCACTCTGGTGTCTCTTGGTGTTTCCCTTGGATTCCCGAACCTAACACATGCACCTGGAGCAGAGAGAGCTCCTGGGACACAAGCCCCGCCTGCCCCGCCAGTGAACTCGGGGGTGAGGGTTGGCAGGTCCTGCGCCCGGCTCTGCCCTCTGCCGCCCCCACCTCCCGCCTGACACCCCTCACAGCTCAACGGGGCTCGTCCTGCGGGCAGGGAACGTGCCAAGATCAGAGCCGCGGCTGCGTGGGCTTCTCGGGTTCACCGCCAACTGCCTGCGGGCACGGGGGTGCCAACCGGCTGTGCTGTGCGGCCACAGACAGACCCCCAGGCACAGCGGCAGCCAAACCAGGACTAAGCTGGGGGCCGTCTCTGGGGACAGGGGAACAGAAACCTGGGTCTCCCAGCCCAGCCTGGCTGTATGGGCCTCGAAACCAGCTCCGTCTCTGACGACGTCACAGTCTCGTCCGCCCGCGTGTGAGCTCAGGCCTGCTGCCTGCTCAGACGTTCACGAGGACACTCTCAACTTTGGTTCCAATGGGAAGCCGGGCGCCTCGGCAGAGACGTGCTCACAGGGCCCAGCGCAACCCCCGGGGGACCCTTCCCCCATCTCGGGGCAGAGAGCTGGGCTGAAGAACTGGAAGCAATTCCTTTGGTCCCCATAAGTGGCTGTTTGGAATAACCAGGCCCAGACGCCACAGTCCCGCAAGGACTGCCCCCTCGAGCCCGGGCCCCCACCCGCTCTCTGCGGTCTGCGCTGCCCACCCAGCTGCCGGGCGCCTTTTGTCTCCCAAGGGCCATTTGCGTGACACGGAGCAGTGCCCCTGCTGCTGGGAAAAAGGTGGACCTGGTGGGTTCCCCGGGCAAGGGGGCCATTTAGATGCCGCCCACCGACGCACCCCGGTGGGAGGGGCGATTCGGTCCCGGGCCCCTCAGCACAGGCGAGGGGTCTCTGCCGGGGCCCTGGGGGTGACAGGTTCTGCAGTGCCTCCGAGTGCTACCCACCGGAGGCCAGGGCATGGCCTCCCCTGGGCACAGCCAGATGTTTCCCGAGTGAGAATCCGGGCCCCAGCGCTCCTCTGGCCTAGTTAGGTGCCCATCACACTGGCCCCAGGCACCCAGCCGTGCCCCCAACAGTTCTGTGCCCGCCACACTGGCCCCAGGTCCCCAGCCGTGCCCCCAACAGTTCTGTGCCCGCTACACTGGCCCAGTGCCCCAGCCATGCCCCCAACAGTTCTGTGCCCGCCACACCGGCCCCAGGCCCCCAGCCGTGCCCCAACAGTTAGGTGCCCGCCACACTGGCCCCGGGCCCCCACTATGCCCCAAACAGCTATGTGCCCACCACACTGGCCCCAGGCCCCCAATGTGCCCCCAACAGTTCTGTGCCCGCCACACTGGCCCCAGGCCCCAGCCATGCCCCCAACAGTTCTGTGCCCGCCACACCGGCCCCGGGCCCCAGCCGTGCCCCCAACAGTCAGGTGCCCGCCACACCGGCCCCAGCGCTGCCCGCCTGCAGCTGCGCCCAACGGGCTGTGACCACTTGGCGCACATTGTTTCCCCAGAGAGAAACTGTTTTCTGCTGTTTGTTTATCGTTTAATTTTCTGTGTGCTTAAGAGTAATTCAGACCCAGACGCTTCCTAATTATGTAAATCTCTCTCCCAAGTCTGCAGATACCTCAGCAACTCTGTCAACTTGGTCTCCTTCAAGGAATGGCTCCTGACGCCTCTTCTCTGAAGCACACAGCCTCCGACTTCTCTAGCCTCTCCCCTCACTCAGTGCCTTTGGTCCTGTCAGGTGTTGGGGCTCCCGGGTCTCGCCCCTGTCCCTGAATCCATTTTGGAAAGGGTGGATTGTGGGGAGGCCACCTGCTCAGTCCTGGCATAAGCGTCCCAGGGCTGAACCTGTGGCCTCAGGGGCAGTGTGCTGCTCTAGCTGGCTGAGCTATCTCCCCAGCCTTTACGGTCTCATACTCGATGGAATGGATCTGTCTCCCCTCAGTGAACAACTGCAGGTGGGCGCAGTGTGGTGGCGGCCGGCTGAGATGGGGTGCGGCTGGTAACTGCAGAGCCCCCAGAGCAGAGGTGGGCTCTCCAGGACGGTCAAGACTCTGAACGGTCAGAGAAAAGTCTGCAGGAACGAGGGTCGACAGCCTCCTCCGGGTGAGCGCCGGGCATCTCTCAGACCCGGCGGGTCACGCAGAGCGAGTGACCAGAGTGAGGACACGGGCGCCGGTCACAGCAGATGGCGGGAAGTATGGGGCCGGGGGCGGTCACCCGGCCTGGCCGAGCCCGTCCTGTGCCGCGCAGGGACCCCTCCAACTGAAGGCCGGCCGGCCCCGGGCGCCACCGCCAGCCACAGCTGAGCAAGGCCCAGGGGAGGCGCGGCCGAGCTGGCCGGGGATGTGCCGTCAGCCAAGAGCCACGCTGACCACGGATGGACGGCGGCGGCCGGGCCTGAGTCAGCCGGAGCGCCAGGGTCAGCAGGGAGAGGAAGCCAAGCCACAGGCCACGGGGGACAGATGGCAGCAGGGGAACTCCTTAGACGCGGGGCAAGAGGGGCGCGGAGGGACTGCCAGGCAGGTCGGGCTGCGGAGCGGAGAGCTGGGAGGTGGCCCAGGGACCGGCCCGGGGAGGGACTCCACACCCAGTGAGCGATGGCTAAAGGGGGTGGGCGGCAGGAATAGTGAGGACAGACTCCCCTTCCTCTCCCGGAGGGGAGGTTAACCCCCAGACTGCTCTCTGAAGGTGGGGACCGGGGTCCCGGTGCAGGACGGAGGAGAAAGACGCGGAAGGGCGGAGGGAGTGGGGTGCAGGCGCCTGGCTGTGCCCGTGTCCTGGGGACCGTCCCCCCGGACAATGTCTCAGCAGCAGACCTGACACCCCAGCAGACCTCCGGACTCGGGGAGAGGATCGCAGAACTGGGGGGAGCCCACATGACACCCCGTCACCCAGCCAGCCAGAGCCCGGGCCAGGCCTCCTCCTGAGCAGCGGGCTGGAACCCGGGGCACGCGGGTGGTAGAGCGGCTACCCTGCCCTGGTGAGCTGTCTCGGAGACCCCAGGGCAGGAAGTGCTGGGGCCCCTGGCGGCTCCACGGGCCAGCAGAGACGGAAACCTGAACAAACTCAAGGACGGATCAGTACCCAGATGGCCAAGCACAGCACTGCAGACAGAGCACGGTCTTCCCCAGGCAGGTACAGGACCCCCACCCCCCGCCCCTGACAGAGCTCAGCCCGGCCAGCTACCCCTAGGCTGGGGCCGGACGGGGAGCGCTGCCAGGGGGATGCCCACTGATGCCTAGGCCCTAGCACCTGGTGAGGGGCCTGGGCTGTCTCGGACACCCCGCCTGTCTCTGGGGTCCTTACTGTGTACGTGGTGGACCATTCAGGGCGCTCCTTTCTCTGTACAAATCTCTACAATTCTCTGGAAGAGTTATTTTTTTTTTTTTTTTTTTAGGTTTGTTTTCAATTTTATCTTTTAAAATGTTTTTTTAATATTTATTTATTCATTTTCCCTTTTTGTTGTCCTTGTTTTTTTTATTGTTGTTGTTATTGATGTCGTTGTTGTATTGATGTCGTCGTGGCATAGGACAGAGAGAAATGGAGAGAGATGGGGAAGACAGAGAGGAGGACAGAAAGACAGACACCTGCAGACCTGCTTCGCCGCCTGTGAAGCGACTCCTCTGCAGGTGGGGAGCCGGGGGCTCGAACCGGGATCCTTACACTGGTTCTTGTGCTTTGCGCCACCTGCACTTTACCCACTGCGCTACCGCCCGACTCCCCAATTTTATCTTCTAAAAAAGATACTTCAAATGATCTTTATCATTGAATAGAGATAGAAATTGCAAGGAAGAGGGAGACAGAGAGACAGAGAGAGACACCTGCAGCCCTGCTTCACCACTCGCAAAGCTTTCCCCCTGCAGCTGGGGACGGGGGGCTTGAACCCGGGGCCTTGCTCGTTTTAATATGCATGCTCAGGAGGTGCCCACTGCAGGCTTCTCTTTCATCTCTCAGAACTCCAGCCTGCTGATCTATTGTTCAGGAGTTCTATTGTCAGGAGTGCTTCCTTTGTTCTGAACGCCCCTTCAGAAGGTGCGTCTTGTCCTTGAAGGCTGCGATGCCTTCTCGCCTCGCTGGACACATTCTCAGCGTCCCCCCCATTTCACGCTGCCAGCGAGAGCCGCCTGCTCCCACGGCGTGAGCGCCCTTGGCTGCCTCTCCGCGACCCTGCCCCACAGCCTGCTAGCCCTTGGCAGCCCCGCCACTTTAAGAGTGACCCCTGGGAGTCGGGCGGTGGCGCAGCGGGTTAAGCGCAGGTGGCACAAAGCGCAAGAACCGGTGTAAAGATCCCGGTTCGAGTCCCCGGCTCCCCACCTGCAGGGGAGTCGCTTCACAGGCGGTGAAGCAGGTCTGCAGGTGTCTGTCTTTCTCTCCCCCTCTCTGTCTTCTCCTCCTCTCTCCATTTCTCTCTGTCCTATCCAGCAACGATGACATCAATAACAACAATAACTACAACAATAAGACAACAAGAGCAACAAAGTAGAAAAAATGGCCTCTAGGAGCAGTGAATTTGTAGTGCAGGCACCGATCCCCACCAATAACCCTGGAGACAGAAAAAAAAGGAGCAGCGACAGAGCTATGACAACGGGACCCCCCCCCTCCCGGCCAGGAGAGGAGCGGGAACCAACCCCGCCCGCCACGCCCACCCCGCCGGCCAAGCAGTGCGGCCCAGAATGCCACAGGCCCCGTGACTGGGATGGGGCGGGAGAGGAGACGGGCCCTCGGTCAGGCCACCACCCTCCTCCCGCTAAAACACAGGCGTCTCACAAAACACGTCTGGTGAGAGACTGGCGTGGAGACGGGGCTGCAAGTCACGTCCAGCAGACAAGCCACACTGGGCGGGGCGCGGTTAAGTGCACACAGCACTAAGTGCGAGGACCCGGCTTGCAGTCCCCACTCCACACCTGCGGGAGGAAGCTTCACGCGCGGTGAAGCAGGTCTGCAGGGGTCTCTCTTTCTCTCCCCCTCTCTATCTTTCCCTCCTCTCTCTGTTCTGTCCAATAAAAAAGGAAAAAATGGCCACCAGGAGCGGTGCATTCCTACCGAGCCCCAGCGATGATCCTGGAGGCAAAAAAAGGCACATGGCAGGGGGGTGGGTGGACAGAGGACAGCGTCCAGGACAGAGGACACCGCAGTCTGCGACTCCCCTCAAACCCGGGGAGCCTGCCGCCCGTCCGTCTGTCCGGCGTCACCAGGAGCCGCTAGCCTGGCCCCTCAGCCCCCTCGGCCCTGTCCCTCAGGACGCAGTGGACACTGGTCCGTCCAGGCACTGAGGCCAGCTGCAGACATTCTGGAACAGGCAGGCTGGTGAGGACAGAGGACAGGAGGTGACTGGGGGCAGTACTGTGACGGCCTGCTGAACCCGCAGGGGGGGCGTGAGCTGGGCTGTGGGGGCAGGGCAGGGTGGGGGGCTGGGGAGCTCTGGGCGCTTCTGTTTCTGTCTGGAAACTCCTGGAATAGCCAGCATTCGGCCAGAAGGTTCTACCCTGCAGGTTATGTTGAGGAAAACGAGCCCAAAAAATAAAAAAGAAAGAGAGAGAGAGAGAGAGAGAGGGAGAGGGAGAGAGGGGGAGAGGGAGAGAGAGAGAGAGAGAGAGAGAGAGAGAGAGAGAGAGGGAGAGAGAGAGCACGCAGGACACGGCGCCCTGTACCTGCCAGCTGGGTCCGTGCAGGCCAGCCCAGCCGCCACCCTATGCTTCTGTCACTACACTACCCTGTCAGAGATAAACAGGGCCTGGGGCAGGGGGCCGGGTGCTGGGGGCTGGGTGCCAGGGGCTGGGTGTCGGGTGTTGGGGGCCGGGTGTCGGGGGCTGGCAGGCCTGTCCAGCAGCACCCCAGTTCCATCCCCAGCACCCGTGAGCCCCGGGGGAGGCCCTGCTTCTCTCCCCAACCTCCTCCGTTTATTCTGCCAGGGAGACGGGGGCCTGGGCAGTGGCTCATCCAGCTGAGCTCACACTACAGGGCACAAGGACCGGGGTTCGAGCCCCCGCTCCCCACCGGCAGGGGAAAAGCTTCACGAGTGGTGAAGCAGGGATGCAGGAGTCTCTCTCCATGTCTATTCCTCTCTGTCTCCCCCTTCCCTCTCAATTTCTGGCTGTCTCTATCCAACTAACAAATAAGAGAGAAAAAAAGGACACCTGGAGTGGTGAACTAGTAATGCAGGCAGAGCCCCAGAGACAGCCGTGGTGGTAAATACATAAATAAAATCCCAGGGAGGCAGCAGAGATGGAACAGACTGGCTCCCAGAGACGCCAGGTTTGATCCCCGACACTTCCCCCTGGCACAGCTGGCAGGGCTCTCACTGGCAGTTATTATTTTTGTTAATTATTTTAAGATTATTATTATTATTTTTTGCCTCCAGGGTTATCGCTGGGGCTCGGTGCCTGCACTACAAATCCACTGCTCCTGGAGGCCATTTTTTCCCATTTTGTTGTCCTTGTTGTAGCTGTTATTGTTGTCATTGTTATTGTCATAGCTGCTGTTGCTGGACAGGACAGAGAGAAATGGAGAGAGGAGGGAAAGACAGAGAAGAGGAGAGAAAGATAGACACCTGCAGACCTGCTTCACCACCTGTGAAATGACCCCCTGCAGGTGGGGAGCCGGGGGCTCGAACCGGGATCCTTACGCTGGTCCTCGTGCTTTGTGCCAGGTGCGCTTAACCCGCTGCGCTACTGCCCGACTCCCAACAGTTATTTTTTAGGTTGGGATTTCCTCATTCCAGGCCACTTTCTCTTCCCAAGAAGCAGAAAGAGAGAGAGAGAGAGGGAGAGGGAGAAGGAGAGGGAGAGGGAGAGGGAGAAGGAGAGGGAGAGGGAGAGGGAGAGGGAGAGGGAGAGGGAGAGGGTGAGGGTGAGGGAGAGGGAGAGGGTGAGGGAGAGGGAGAGGGAGAGGGAGAGGGAGAGGGTGAGGGAGAGGGAGAGGGAGAGGGTGAGGGAGAGGGAGAGGGAGAGAGAGAGAGACCTCCTGTGTGATACCAGGGCTTGAACCCAGGTCCCTCGGATGGCAAAGCAGGCGCACTACCCATTTGGCTATCAAACCCAGCCCCCCAAACCAGTTAATTCTAAAAAAAAAACCCACAGAAACACACAGCAAAGGGGGCCATGACCACCAACAGCCCTGCCCACCCTAGGGGACCCAAAGGTCACTCAGTGGCCCCGTGGCCCACTGAGCAGCCCCCCAAAGTCCGCCCTGAAGGACCACCGCATTTGAGCAGGAACTGGGGGGCTGCTCCAGAGTCGTGAGGCCAACCTCCCCCCGCACATCGCCCACCCGTCCCGGGGGGCCACCAGGTCCCGGCCACAGTGGGGTAGGGGCGGCCACGTGTGCTGTGGGTGAGCCCCCCAGTCTGGGGTGCAGGAGCCTACCGCGGGCGGACATCCACAGACCCCGGGGGAGCCGCGCCCCCGCCTCAGCCCGCCAGTGACAAGAGTGAGTGCTGCGGGGCCCCAGCACACACCGGACCCCTGGAGGGGATCCCTGGAGGCTTGGGGTGACCCCGTCGTGTCCAGGACATGTGCCCCCCAGAATCCCAGCCCTGGGCTCCGGGTGGGGATGAGGAGGCAGACCTGGTGTGGCCGCCACCTGGCGTCCAGTCTTGGCCCAGGTCCCCGCAGCTCCTGCCCTGAGGCTCAGCTGGCCATGGGGGGAGGTCACCTGCCCGCACCCTTCCACCTGCTCCAGGTGGGCAGACTGAAGGGTGGGGGCTCACAGCTGTGGGGCAGCCGTGCAGGCCTGAGGGCCCAGGGGTCAGGGGCACCGAGTGCCCAGCAGCCGGGTGAGTGTGATGGACGGAGGAGCTGGGGGCCCTGAGTTCAGCCCCCCCAGGCTTGCTCTCTCTCTCTCTCTGTCCCAAAAAAGCAAACACTTTCATTTTTAACTTAAAAAAAATGTATTATTGCATAGAGACAGAGAGAAATTGAGAGGGGAGTGAGAGACAGAGAGGGAGAGAGACAGAGAGACGCCTGCAGCCCTGCTTCACCACTTGTGAAGCTTTCCCCCTGCAGGTGGGGACCAGGGGCTCGAACCTGGATCCTTGAGCCCTGTGATGTGTGCGCTTAACCAGATGCGCCACCGCCTGGCCCCTGCAAACACTTTCACTTACTGAACTTTAAAAACGGGGGGGGGGGAGGGTGCTGCTCTGGCCCCCTCCCAGCAGCCCCCCAGAGCCCACAGGGGCCAGAAGAGGGGCCGTGGCCTGGGGACTGGCTGCCCACAACGCGGTGTCTCAGGGGCCGCGGGAGGCCGGGAGGAACCTTCGTTTCCAGGGGCTCAGCTGGCCGGGTGCTGCTCTGCTGTGCGTGCGGCCCGGCCCCAGGGCACTGGACTAAGCTCTCGCGCTGGGCTGTCTCTGTGTGTCTCTCCCTCTCCCCGTCTCTCTGTCTCTGTCTGTCTCTCCCTCTCCCCGTCTCTCTGTCTGTGTGTCTCTCCCTCTCCCCATCTCTCTGTCTCTGTCTGTCTCTCCCTCTCCCCATATCTCTGTCTCTGTCTGTCTCTCCCTCTCCCCGTCTCTCTGTCGCTCCCTCTCTCCCTGTCTCTCCCTGTCTCTCCCTCTGTCTCTCCCCGTCTCTCCCCTTCTCTCTGGCTCCCTGTCTCTGTAAAAGTCAGCCTGGTGGTGGCTTCCCGAGACCGTCAAAGGTCAGCAAATAAACGAGACCCAGGTGGTTGCTGGTCCTGTTTGCTCCTCGTTCGCCTGCCTCTCCCTCCCGGCAGCCTCTCCTTGTTGGACTCTACGCGTGGGGGGCGGGCCAGCCCCCACCCCAGCTGTCCGCGTGCTCCCACGTGGTGCTGGGACTCGGACCCGGGGCCTCATGCCTGGACCCCCCACACCCCCTGAGCTGTCAGACACCACCCTCTGCTCTGCTTAGTCCCTGGGGGTGCAGGTGCCCTGAGGACCCAACTCTACGTACCTGGGGATTGAACCCGGGGCCTTGCGGGCAAGGCTGCAGCCAGGGGCCCGTACTACACTCTCAGGAGAGGGGGGTGGGGGGGGCAGCTAGTGGACGTTGCCCCTCCTCCAGGAGAGGGGGGACACCAGGTGGGGGAGGGTGAAGGGAGGAGGGGAAAAGGGGGAGGGGGAAGGGGAAAGGCAGAAGGGAGGAGGGCAGGGAAAGAGGAGAAGGGGAGGGGGAGGGCAGGACCCCGAGGGGGCACCCCTCACACTGAGCCCGGGACCCTCGGGGTCAGGGAGCACAGGCCAGGCCAGGCCAGCCCTGCAGCGGCTATGCTCCTGGTGCCCTTCCCGCTGGGCTCACAGCCTGTCAGAGGGGTGCTGGGTGCCAGGGCCGGTCCTGGGCAGCACAGGGTGGGCTCAGTGGCTCCGCTGGGGGCACAGTGCAGAGGACACACTCCCACCCCTGCGGCCCTGGGTGCGGAGGACAGGCGGGGACCCGAGACTCACTCCCCCGGGGTCCCTCCCTGCGCAGACCCACCACAGACAGATGGACAGACGGACGGGGAGAAGATGGGACACGCTCACTGCTCGAGACTTGTGCTCTTGGGGTGCTGGGGCTCGAACCTGGGCCTCAGGGCCCCTGGCTAGGCTGGAACTCTCACCCGACTATCGGGGTCTCTGGGGAGCCGCTGTGGCAGCTTCCTGAGTGGGCGGGGTACCACTCAGCTGAACCGCCCAGCCCCTCCACTTTGGGGGGATGAGACTGGCTTCCCTGCTCCCGGAAGCGCCTGAGGCCAGGGGTGGGGGCCTGGTGTCCGGCTCTGTCGGCCATGTCCTGGGGGTGTGGACAAGTGGACAAGTCCCCCCCAGGCTCTGCATCATGGGGGCGATGGGGGGGGCAGGGAGTGAGAACAGCCCCCTGCGGGGCTCAGCCCCCCGAGGCTGCTTGCCACAGGAAGTGGACGCCGGCGGCCTGTGAGCTGACTGCGTGCTGACCATAGGCACTGTTGGGTGTCAAGTGTCCGGCTGCAGAGCCGCCCAGCTGGGGCCAAGCAGGCAGGTCAGTGAGGGCCAGGGGGCCAGGATCTGGTGGGCTGAGGCAGGGGGCCAGAGACTGGGGGCTAAGGGTCAGGGGGCTGGGATCTGGGGGCCTGGGGGGGCCAGGGGCAAGGGGTCGGGGTGGGGGGCTAGGGTTCAGGGGGCTGGGATCTGGGGGCCTGGGGGACGCAGGGTCAGAGGGTCAGGGGGACAGGATCTGGGGGCCTGGGGGACGCAGGGTCAGGGTGGGGGCTAGGGGTCAGGGGGTTGGGATCTGGGGGCCTGGGAGGCAGGGGGCTGGGGGGGCTAGAGACTAGGGTGCTGGGATCTGGGGGCCTGGGGGGGCCAGGGGCAAGGGGTCGGGGTGGGGGGCTAGGGGTCAGGGGACTGGGATCTGGGGGCCTGGGGACGCAGGGTCAGAGGGTCAGGGTGGGGGCTAGGGGTCAGGGAGCAGAGATCTGGTGGCCTGGGGGGTGCAGGGGCAGGGAGCCAGGGTGGGGGGCTAGGGGTCAGGGGGCCGGGATCTGGGGGTGTTGAAGAGGCCAGGGGCAGGGGGCCAGGGGCAAGGGGTCGGGGTGGGGGCATTGAGGCCAGAGGCTGGGGACAGGGGGTCATGGGGCCACGGGTCGGGGGCAGTGGAGGGAGAGGGAACAGGCTGAGGGGTGCGGTCTCTGGCTGGTTGTGGGATGGGGGGGGGACCCAGTAGGAGTCACAGGGTCCTGGACAGATGTGACCATGTGCCCGGGTGGGGTACAACATCCATGTAACCCCAGATGTAAAGTCCCTGGACCCAGCATCTGAACCCCAACGGACTCTCCAAGATGGGGAGGCTCCCTCAGCCCCCCAGAACTGGCCTGTGTGGCCACATGCTACATACAGGGCTGAACTCAGGGAGGAGGCCACAGCTGGCCCATTCCTTCCTCCTTGGGGACGCCTCCCCCCCACACACCAGGATTCCCCCCGGGGAAGGGCAGTGGTCTGGGAGAGGGGGGCCACCGGAGAGGTCCAGGTGTGTCCCCAAGGCCCCAGGTCACAGAGGGGAGAGGGCCTAGGGACAGCCGGGGTGCAGACTGGTGACCCCAGTCTCAGAGGCTTCGGGCTGAGTTATCATTATCTCTGTTGTTATTATTCACACCATTTCACGATTTATGGGATAGAGACAGCCAGAAATCGAGAGGCAGGGGTGGGGGTGGAGGGGGAGTGAGACCCCTGCAGCCCTGCTTCTCTACTTGTGAAGCTTTTCCTCTGCAGGTGGGGACTGGGAGGCTCGAACCCAGATCCTTGCTCAACCACCCGGCCTGTCTCTGCGGCTTCATGACTCTGAACAGACATTCCCCCCCCCCCAGGTTGGAGAGACGGAGCAGCAGTAGGAGAGAGGGAGAGACACTCCAACGCCAACGTATGGCGGCGGCCAGGCTCGAACCCGGGCCGTGCACGTGGCAGGGAAGAGCACCATCTACGTGAGCCCCGCGCTTGGTGTCCATCTGCCGCGTGCGGCCTGTGGTCAGAAGGAAACCACACAGGTGGAGAGCCCTGGAGTCTGTCTGTCAGCACCGGGCGGCCTCGGGGCCCAGCCGCTTACTGCTCTCGGGATGTGAGCCAGATGGGGTGTCAGGGTGGGGACAGTCCCGGTTTCTGTCCTGGGTGGGGGACAGCGGACAAGAAGCAGATAAAGAGGCAGATACAAAGCCCAAAAGTGGGGGCCGTGGGGGCCATCTCCAGTGGGTCACACTGGGGTGTCGCTGTGAGGAGCCCACAGCCACCCGCGGGGGCTCAGAGCTGACGGGCTTGGAGGGGGGCTGTCTCCTGGGCACCCGCCATCTGATGCCCGGGCCAAATCCGTCCCCAGGAACAGATGGCCAGGAACCACAGCTTGAAAGCCCTCCCCCGGCCCGAGGACGGGGACCCATGGGTCCCTCTGCCTGGGGGGCAGGGTAGGGGAAGGAGTCTGCACCATCTCAGAGGGGGACGCCCCTACCTCTGGGTGTCCCCCCCAAGTCATGCTGCTGATCACGTGTGAGTCTTCCGCAAAGATGTACAGAAATGGGGAACCCCCACCCGCCCCGTTACGTCTCACCCTGATTGTCTCCTGCTCCTCCAACTGCTGACACTTCCTGTCTGGGACATCCTGCCTGTGACATCCCGGGCCCCCTGGTCGGGGGGAGTCACTGCTCCTTGACCCTGATGCCCCCTCCACCTGCAAAGTCTGTGCACCTCCCCACAAAGCCCACAGGGCCCAGGCCAGCCGTGTCCCCGTCCCCTCCTGCCCTGGGCCCGGCCACAGACCCCAAACCCTCCGACCATCCACCCAGCCGCTCCAGGTCGAACCCAGGACCAGTCTGACCCTCCTCACCCTCAGCAGCCCAGGTAGCGCCACTCCGCCCCCTCCCCAAGACCCTCCAGGGGCCAGAGTGCCCGCCCACCAGCCAAGACGTGGGGCAAAGATCCCATTCCACAGCCTGGAAACCCAAGGCCGGAGCTGTCCCGTGTGAGCATGGGGGGTTCACCCCAAGGCCACCCCCAGCCCCGGGGTCGGTGCAGAGAGAGGGAGGCCGCTCTGGATGCACCCAGCAGGGGTTGGCCACGGACACGGGCTGAGCGGACCCCGCCCCTCCCGGCACTCAGCCTCCCTCAGGCTCTGGCAGCCTCCAGCCTCCAGCTGGCTGGTACCCGCGGTTGCTAGGAGACGGTTGCCAAGTCACAACTCAGCCAGCAGCAGAAACGCCCCCGGCCACAGCCTCTGCCGTGCTCCCCGCCCCGTGCTCCCCGCCCTGTGCTCCCCATACTGTGCTCCCTGCTCCGTGCTCCCTGCCCCATGCTCCCTGCCCTGTGCTCCCTGCTCCGTGCTCCCTGCCCTGTGATCCCCATACTGTGCTCCCTGCTCCGTGCTCCCTGCCCCGTGCTCCCTGCTTTGTGCTCCCTGCTCCGTGCTCCCCATACTCTGTTCCCTGCTTTGTGCTCCCTGCCCCGTGCTCCCCATACTGTGCTCCATGCTCCCTGCCCCGTGCTCCCCGTGCCGTGCTCCCTGCCCCGTGCTCCTAGCCCTGTGCTCCCTGCTCCCCATCCCCTGCTCCCTGCCCTGTGCTCCCCTCCCTGTGCTCCCAGCCCTGTGCTCCCCTCCCCGTGCTCCCTGCCCCGTGCTCCCCACTCTGTGTTCCCCTCCCCGTGCTCCCCTCCCCGTGCTCCCTGCCCCGTGCTCCCCACTCTGTGCTCCCCACTCTATGCTCCCTGCTCCGTGCTCCCTGCCCCATGCTCCCCACCCTGTGCTCCCTGCTCCGTGCTCCCTGCCCTATGCTCCCCGCCCCGTGCTCCCCGCCCTGTGCTCCCCATACTGTGCTCCCTGCTCCATGCTCCCTGCCCCGTGCTCCCTGCTTTGTGCTCCCTGCTCTGTGCTCCCCATACTCTGTTCCCTGCTTTGTGCTCCCTACCCATGCTCCCCATACTGTGCTCCCTGCTCCATGCTCCCTGCCCCGTGCTCCCAGCCCTGTGCTCCCTGCCCCGTGCTCCCCAGTCTGTGCTCCCCTCCCCGTGCTCCCCTCCCGTGCTCCCTGCCCCGTGCTCCCCACTCTGTGCTCCCCACTCTATGCTCCCTGCTCCCTGCTCCCTGCCCTGTGCTCCCCACCCTATGCTCCCTGCTTCGTGCTCCTCTCCCTGTGCTCCCTGCTCCGTGCTCCCCATCCCTGTACTCCCCGCCCTATGCTCCCCACCCTGACAGAGGGGTGTACCTAACTGAATGCCCTGTTCCCAGGCACAAGGACCTGGGTTCAAGCCCCCAGTCCCCACCTGCAGGGGGAAAGCTTCACGAGCGGTGGAGCAGGGCTGCAGGTGTCTCTCTATCTCCCCCTCCCCTCTCAGCTTATCTCTGTCTCTATCCAATGAGAGAAGGAGAGAGAGAGAGAGAGAGAGAGAGAGAGAGAGAGAGAGGACTGAGTATCATTCTGACACAGCAGAGCCTGGTCTCAAACCCAGGACCGCAAGCCTGCAAGTCCCCTGCCCCCCCACTGCCTTGTCTCCCCAGCTGCCAGGTGGGCAGGGGCCGCATGTCTGTGCACTCAGCCGCTTTTCACTTCCAGCCCACAGCCCAGGAACTGAGAGACTGAACACAAGCACCCCTGGGCACATGCCCTGACATGTCCATCACCTGTGAGCTTGGTGCTGAAGCCCAGGGCGCGAGGGAGGGGGCATCTGGGCCCCAAGGTGGTGGAACACGGGGGGGTCACACCTGGGCCTCCCCCAGCCCCACCCCCTGCGACTCACCCCAGTCACATGAAACCAGAGGAATTCTGGGAGAGGACACACCCTGGGACATGCCCCCGATTCCCCTGTCCCCATGCCAGCTGCACGCATCGGCGAGGCTGACCCCCGGCTCAGAGTGGGGGTCCTGACAAGAGGAGCTGGCGCTTCTAGAAGACTGAATTCATGGCGGCCAGTGTGGGGCGCTAAGCTAGGCGCCGGGACCCCCAAAGCCGGCATTTTGCACGGTGCTTCCACCTTGCGCCTGGAGGGCTCAGCCCCCGTCTGGGGGGAGGCCACAGCTCCCTGCACGGGATGGACAGACAGGGACAGATAGGGACAGACAGACAACGCCAGTCACAGAAAACAGGTCCCAGGACAGGAAGTCATCAAAAGCCACTTTCTGATGCTTTTCCTAATGTGGACCCGGAGTCCTGGTCCAACACCTCCATTTTCATTTAGAGAGACAGACTCACAGCCCTGCCCACCCTCCATGGGCTCCCTGGGTGCTGTGCAGGGTGCTGAGAGAGGAGAGACCCCACAGCCCTGCCCACCCTCCATGGGCTCCCTGGGTGCTGTGCCTGGTGCTGAGAGAGGAGAGACCCCACAGGCCGGCCCACCCTCCATGGGCTCCCTGGGTGCTGTGCCTGGTGCTGAGAGAGGAGAGACCTCACAGCCCTGCCCACCCTCCATGGGCTCCCTGGGTGCTGTGCAGGGTGCTGAGAGAGACCCCACAGCCCTGCCCACCCTCCATGGGCTCCCTGGGTGCTGTGCAGGGTGCTGAGAGAGGAGACACCCCACAGCCCTGCCCACCCTCCATGGGCTCCCTGGGTGCTGTGCAGGGTGCTGAGAGAGGAGACACCCCACAGCCCTGCCCACCCTCCATGGGCTCCCTGGGTGCTGTGCAGGGTGCTGAGAGAGGAGACACCCCACAGCCCTGCCCACCCTCCATGGGCTCCCTGGGTGCTATGCCTGGTGCTGAGAGAGGAGAGACCCCACAGCCCTGCCCACCCTCCATGGGGCTCCCTGGGTGCTGTGCAGGGTGCTGAGAGAGGAGACACCCACAGCCCTGCCCAACCTCCATGGGGCTCCCTGGGTGCTGTGCAGGGTGCTGAGAGAGGAGACACCCCACAGCCCTGCCCACCCTCCATGGGCTCCCTGGGTGCTGTGCAGGGTGCTGAGAGAGGAGACACCCCACAGCCCTGCCCACCCTCCATGGGCTCCCTGGGTGATGTGCAGGGTGCTGAGAGAGGAGACACCCCACAGCCCTGCCCACCCTCCATGGGCTCCCTGGGTGCTGTGCCTGGTGCTGAGAGAGGAGAGACCCCACAGCCCTGCCCACCCTCCATGGCTCCCTGGGTGCTGTGCCTGGTGCTGAGAGAGGAGAGACCCCACAGCCCTGCCCACCCTCCATGGGCTCCCTGGGTGCTGTGCCTGGTGCTGAGAGAGGAGAGACCTCACAGCCCTGCCCACCCTCCATGGGCTCCCTGGGTGCTGTGCAGGGTGCTGAGAGAGGAGAGACCCCACAGCCCTGCCCACCCTCCATGGGGCTCCCTGGGTGCTGTGCAGGGTGCTGAGAGAGGAGAGACCCACAGCCCTGGCCACCCTCCATGGGGCTCCCTGGGTGCTGTGCAGGGTGCTGAGAGAGGAGAGACCCACAGCCCTGCCCACCCTCCATGGGCTCCCTGGGTGCTGTGCAGGGTGCTGAGAGAGGAGACACCCCACAGCCCTGCCCACCCTCCATGGGCTCCTGGGTGCTGTGCAGGGTGCTGAGAGAGGAGACACCCCACAGTCTGCCCACCCTCCATGGGCTCCCTGGGTGCTGTGCCTGGTGCTGAGAGAGGAGACACCCACAGCCCTGCCCACCCTCCATGGGCTCCCTGGGTCTGTGCAGGGTGCTGAGAGAGGAGAGACCCCACAACCCTGCCCACCCTCCATGGGCTCCTGGGTGCTGTGCAGGGTGCTGAGAGACGAGAGACCCCACAGCCCTGCCCACCCTCCATGGGCTCCCTGGGTGCTGTGCAGGGTGCTGAGAGAGGAGACACCCCACAGCCCTGCCCACCCTCCATGGGCTCCCTGGGTGCTGTGCAGGGTGCTGAGAGAGGAGAGACCCCACAGCCCTGTCCACCCTCCATGGGCTCCCTGGGTGCTGTGCCTGGTGCTGAGAGAGGAGACACCCCACAGCCCTGCCCACCCTCCATGGGCTCCCTGGGTGCTGTGCAGGGTGCTGAGAGAGGAGACACCCCACAGCCCTGCCCACCCTCCATGGGCTCCCTGGGTGCTGTGCAGGGTGCTGAGAGAGGAGACACCCCACAGCCCTGCCCACCCTCCATGGGCTCCCTGGGTGCTGTGCAGGGTGCTGAGAGAGGAGACACCCCACAGCCCTGCCCACCCTCCATGGGCTCCCTGGGTGCTATGCCTGGTGCTGAGAGAGGAGAGACCCCACAGCCCTGCCCACCCTCCATGGGGCTCCCTGGGTGCTGTGCAGGGTGCTGAGAGAGGAGACACCCACAGCCCTGCCCACCCTCCATGGGGCTCCCTGGGTGCTGTGCAGGGTGCTGAGAGAGGAGACACCCCACAGCCCTGCCCACCCTCCATGGGCTCCCTGGGTGCTGTGCAGGGTGCTGAGAGAGGAGACACCCCACAGCCCTGCCCACCCTCCATGGGCTCCCTGGGTGCTGTGCAGGGTGCTGAGAGAGGAGACACCCCACAGCCCTGCCCACCCTCCATGGGCTCCCTGGGTGCTATGCCTGGTGCTGAGAGAGGAGAGACCCCACAGCCATGCCCACCCTCCATGGGGCTCCCTGGGTGCTGTGCCTGGTGCTGAGAGAGGAGAGACCCCACAGCCCTGCCCACCCTCCATGGGGCTCCCTGAGTGCTGTGCAGGGTGCTGAGAGAGGAGACACCCCACAGCCCTGCCCACCCTCCATGGGCTCCCTGGGTGCTGTGCCTGGTGCTGAGAGAGACCCCACAGCCCTGCCCACCCTCCATGGGGCTCCCTGGGTGCTGTGCCTGGTGCTGAGAGAGGAGAGACCCCACAGCCCTGCCCACCCTCCATGGGATCCCTGGGTGCTGTGCCTGGTGCTGAGAGAGGAGACACCCCACAGCCCTGCCCACCCTCCATGGGCTCCCTGGGTGCTGTGCAGGGTGCTGAGAGAGGAGACACCCACAGCCCTGCCAACCCTCCATGGGGCTCCCTGGGTGCTGTGCAGGGTGCTGAGAGAGGAGACACCCCACAGCCCTGCCCACCCTCCATGGGCTCCTGGGTGCTGTGCAGGGTGCTGAGAGAGGAGAGACCCCACAGCCCTGCCCACCCTCCACGGGATCCCTGGGTGCTGTGCCTGGTGCTGAGAGAGGAGACACCCCACAGCCCTGCCCACCCTCCATGGGCTCCCTGGGTGCTGTGCAGGGTGCTGAGAGAGGAGACACCCCACAGCCCTGCCCACCCTCCATGGGCTCCCTGGGTGCTGTGCAGGGTGCTGAGAGAGGAGAGACCCCACAGCCCTGCCCACCCTCCATGGGCTCCCTGGGTGCTGTGCCTGGTGCTGAGAGAGGAGAGACCCCACAGCCTGCCCACCCTCCATGGGCTCCCTGGGTGCTGTGCAGGGTGCTGAGAGAGGAGACACCCCACAGCCCTGCCCACCCTCCATGGGCTCCTGGGTGCTGTGCAGGGTGCTGAGAGAGGAGAGACCCCACAGCCCTGCCCACCCTCCATGGGCTCCCTTGGTGCTGTCCATGGTGCTGAGAGGAGATACCCCACAGCCATGCCCACCCTCCATGGGGCTCCCTGGGTGCTGTGCCTGGTGCTGAGAGAGGAGAGACCCCACAGCCCTGCCCACCCTCCATGGGCTCCCTGGGTGCTGTGCAGGGTGCTGAGAGAGGAGAGACCCCACAGCCCTGCCCACCCTCCATGGGCTCCCTGGGTGCTGTGCAGGGTGCTGAGAGAGGAGACACCCCACAGCCTGCCCACCCTCCATGGGCTCCCTGGGTGCTGTGCAGGGTGCTGAGAGAGGAGAGACCCCACAGCCCTGCCCACCCTCCATGGGCTCCCTGGGTCTGTGCAGGGTGCTGAGAGAGGAGAGACCCCACAGCCCTGCCCACCCTCCATGGGCTCCTGGGTGCTGTGCAGGGTGCTGAGAGAGGAGAGACCCCACAGCCCTGCCCACCCTCCATGGGCTCCCTGGGTGCTGTGCCTGGTGCTGAGAGAGGAGAGACCCCACAGCCCTGCCCACCCTCCATGGGCTCCTGGGTGCTGTGCAGGGTGCTGAGAGAGGAGACACCCCACAGCCCTGCCCACCCTCCATGGGCTCCCTGGGTGCTGTGCCTGGCACTGAGAGAGGAGACACCCCACAGCCCTGCCCACCCTCCATGGGCTCCCTGGGTGCTGTGCAGGGTGCTGAGAGAGGAGACACCCCACAGCCCTGCACACCCTCCATGGGCTCCCTGGGTGCTGTGCAGGGTGCTGAGGGAGGAGACACCCCACAGCCCTGCCCACCCTCCATGGGGCTCCCTGGGTGCTGTGCCTGGTGCTGAGAGAGGAGAGACCCCACAGCCCTGCCCACCCTCCATGGGCTCCCTGGGTGCTGTGCCTGGTGCTGAGAGAGGAGAGACCCCACAGCCCTGCCCACCCTCCATGGGCTCCCTGGGTGCTGTGCAGGGTGCTGAGAGAGGAGAGACCCCACAGCCTGCCCACCCTCCATGGGCTCCCTGGGTGCTGTGCAGGGTGCTGAGAGAGGAGAGACCCCACAGCCCTGCCCACCCTCCATGGGCTCCTGGGTGCTGTGCAGGGTGCTGAGAGAGGAGAGACCCCACAGCCCTGCCCACCCTCCATGGGGCTCCCTGGGTGCTGTGCAGGGTGCTGAGAGAGGAGACACCCCACAGCCCTGCCCACCCTCCATGGGCTCCCTGGGTGCTATGCCTGGTGCTGAGAGAGGAGAGACCCCACAGCCCTGCCCACCCTCCATGGGGCTCCCTGGGTGCTGTGCAGGGTGCTGAGAGAGGAGACACCCACAGCCCTGCCCAACCTCCATGGGGCTCCCTGGGTGCTGTGCAGGGTGCTGAGAGAGGAGACACCCCACAGCCCTGCCCACCCTCCATGGGCTCCCTGGGTGCTGTGCAGGGTGCTGAGAGAGGAGACACCCCACAGCCCTGCCCACCCTCCATGGGCTCCCTGGGTGATGTGCAGGGTGCTGAGAGAGGAGACACCCCACAGCCCTGCCCACCCTCCATGGGCTCCCTGGGTGCTGTGCCTGGTGCTGAGAGAGGAGAGACCCCACAGCCCTGCCCACCCTCCATGGCTCCCTGGGTGCTGTGCCTGGTGCTGAGAGAGGAGAGACCCCACAGCCCTGCCCACCCTCCATGGGCTCCCTGGGTGCTGTGCCTGGTGCTGAGAGAGGAGAGACCTCACAGCCCTGCCCACCCTCCATGGGCTCCCTGGGTGCTGTGCAGGGTGCTGAGAGAGGAGAGACCCCACAGCCCTGCCCACCCTCCATGGGGCTCCCTGGGTGCTGTGCAGGGTGCTGAGAGAGGAGAGACCCACAGCCCTGGCCACCCTCCATGGGGCTCCCTGGGTGCTGTGCAGGGTGCTGAGAGAGGAGAGACCCACAGCCCTGCCCACCCTCCATGGGCTCCCTGGGTGCTGTGCAGGGTGCTGAGAGAGGAGACACCCCACAGCCCTGCCCACCCTCCATGGGCTCCTGGGTGCTGTGCAGGGTGCTGAGAGAGGAGACACCCCACAGTCTGCCCACCCTCCATGGGCTCCCTGGGTGCTGTGCCTGGTGCTGAGAGAGGAGACACCCACAGCCCTGCCCACCCTCCATGGGCTCCCTGGGTCTGTGCAGGGTGCTGAGAGAGGAGAGACCCCACAACCCTGCCCACCCTCCATGGGCTCCTGGGTGCTGTGCAGGGTGCTGAGAGACGAGAGACCCCACAGCCCTGCCCACCCTCCATGGGCTCCCTGGGTGCTGTGCAGGGTGCTGAGAGAGGAGACACCCCACAGCCCTGCCCACCCTCCATGGGCTCCCTGGGTGCTGTGCAGGGTGCTGAGAGAGGAGAGACCCCACAGCCCTGTCCACCCTCCATGGGCTCCCTGGGTGCTGTGCCTGGTGCTGAGAGAGGAGACACCCCACAGCCCTGCCCACCCTCCATGGGCTCCCTGGGTGCTGTGCAGGGTGCTGAGAGAGGAGACACCCCACAGCCCTGCCCACCCTCCATGGGCTCCCTGGGTGCTGTGCAGGGTGCTGAGAGAGGAGACACCCCACAGCCCTGCCCACCCTCCATGGGCTCCCTGGGTGCTGTGCAGGGTGCTGAGAGAGGAGACACCCCACAGCCCTGCCCACCCTCCATGGGCTCCCTGGGTGCTATGCCTGGTGCTGAGAGAGGAGAGACCCCACAGCCCTGCCCACCCTCCATGGGGCTCCCTGGGTGCTGTGCAGGGTGCTGAGAGAGGAGACACCCACAGCCCTGCCCACCCTCCATGGGGCTCCCTGGGTGCTGTGCAGGGTGCTGAGAGAGGAGACACCCCACAGCCCTGCCCACCCTCCATGGGCTCCCTGGGTGCTGTGCAGGGTGCTGAGAGAGGAGACACCCCACAGCCCTGCCCACCCTCCATGGGCTCCCTGGGTGCTGTGCAGGGTGCTGAGAGAGGAGACACCCCACAGCCCTGCCCACCCTCCATGGGCTCCCTGGGTGCTATGCCTGGTGCTGAGAGAGGAGAGACCCCACAGCCATGCCCACCCTCCATGGGGCTCCCTGGGTGCTGTGCCTGGTGCTGAGAGAGGAGAGACCCCACAGCCCTGCCCACCCTCCATGGGGCTCCCTGAGTGCTGTGCAGGGTGCTGAGAGAGGAGACACCCCACAGCCCTGCCCACCCTCCATGGGCTCCCTGGGTGCTGTGCCTGGTGCTGAGAGAGACCCCACAGCCCTGCCCACCCTCCATGGGGCTCCCTGGGTGCTGTGCCTGGTGCTGAGAGAGGAGAGACCCCACAGCCCTGCCCACCCTCCATGGGATCCCTGGGTGCTGTGCCTGGTGCTGAGAGAGGAGACACCCCACAGCCCTGCCCACCCTCCATGGGCTCCCTGGGTGCTGTGCAGGGTGCTGAGAGAGGAGACACCCACAGCCCTGCCAACCCTCCATGGGGCTCCCTGGGTGCTGTGCAGGGTGCTGAGAGAGGAGACACCCCACAGCCCTGCCCACCCTCCATGGGCTCCTGGGTGCTGTGCAGGGTGCTGAGAGAGGAGAGACCCCACAGCCCTGCCCACCCTCCACGGGATCCCTGGGTGCTGTGCCTGGTGCTGAGAGAGGAGACACCCCACAGCCCTGCCCACCCTCCATGGGCTCCCTGGGTGCTGTGCAGGGTGCTGAGAGAGGAGACACCCCACAGCCCTGCCCACCCTCCATGGGCTCCCTGGGTGCTGTGCAGGGTGCTGAGAGAGGAGAGACCCCACAGCCCTGCCCACCCTCCATGGGCTCCCTGGGTGCTGTGCCTGGTGCTGAGAGAGGAGAGACCCCACAGCCTGCCCACCCTCCATGGGCTCCCTGGGTGCTGTGCAGGGTGCTGAGAGAGGAGACACCCCACAGCCCTGCCCACCCTCCATGGGCTCCTGGGTGCTGTGCAGGGTGCTGAGAGAGGAGAGACCCCACAGCCCTGCCCACCCTCCATGGGCTCCCTTGGTGCTGTCCATGGTGCTGAGAGGAGATACCCCACAGCCATGCCCACCCTCCATGGGGCTCCCTGGGTGCTGTGCCTGGTGCTGAGAGAGGAGAGACCCCACAGCCCTGCCCACCCTCCATGGGCTCCCTGGGTGCTGTGCAGGGTGCTGAGAGAGGAGAGACCCCACAGCCCTGCCCACCCTCCATGGGCTCCCTGGGTGCTGTGCAGGGTGCTGAGAGAGGAGACACCCCACAGCCTGCCCACCCTCCATGGGCTCCCTGGGTGCTGTGCAGGGTGCTGAGAGAGGAGAGACCCCACAGCCCTGCCCACCCTCCATGGGCTCCCTGGGTCTGTGCAGGGTGCTGAGAGAGGAGAGACCCCACAGCCCTGCCCACCCTCCATGGGCTCCTGGGTGCTGTGCAGGGTGCTGAGAGAGGAGAGACCCCACAGCCCTGCCCACCCTCCATGGGCTCCCTGGGTGCTGTGCCTGGTGCTGAGAGAGGAGAGACCCCACAGCCCTGCCCACCCTCCATGGGCTCCTGGGTGCTGTGCAGGGTGCTGAGAGAGGAGACACCCCACAGCCCTGCCCACCCTCCATGGGCTCCCTGGGTGCTGTGCCTGGCACTGAGAGAGGAGACACCCCACAGCCCTGCCCACCCTCCATGGGCTCCCTGGGTGCTGTGCAGGGTGCTGAGAGAGGAGACACCCCACAGCCCTGCACACCCTCCATGGGCTCCCTGGGTGCTGTGCAGGGTGCTGAGGGAGGAGACACCCCACAGCCCTGCCCACCCTCCATGGGGCTCCCTGGGTGCTGTGCCTGGTGCTGAGAGAGGAGAGACCCCACAGCCCTGCCCACCCTCCATGGGCTCCCTGGGTGCTGTGCCTGGTGCTGAGAGAGGAGAGACCCCACAGCCCTGCCCACCCTCCATGGGCTCCCTGGGTGCTGTGCAGGGTGCTGAGAGAGGAGAGACCCCACAGCCTGCCCACCCTCCATGGGCTCCCTGGGTGCTGTGCAGGGTGCTGAGAGAGGAGAGACCCCACAGCCCTGCCCACCCTCCATGGGCTCCTGGGTGCTGTGCAGGGTGCTGAGAGAGGAGAGACCCCACAGCCCTGCCCACCCTCCATGGGGCTCCCTGGGTGCTGTGCAGGGTGCTGAGAGAGGAGAGACCCCACAGCCCTGCCCACCCTCCATGGGCTCCCTGGGTGCTGTGCCTGGTGCTGAGAGAGGAGAGACCCCACAGCCCTGCCCACCCTCCATGGGGCTCCCTGGGTGCTGTCCATGGTGCTGAGAGAGGAGAGACCCCACAGCCCTGCCCACCCTCCATGGGCTCCCTGGGTGCTGTGCCTGGTGCTGAGAGAGGAGAGACCCCACAGCCCTGCCCACCCTCCATGGGCTCCTGGGTGCTGTGCAGGGTGCTGAGAGAGGAGAGACCCCACAGCCCTGCCCACCCTCCATGGGCTCCCTTGGTGCTGTCCATGATGCTGAGAGGAGATACCCCACAGCCATGCCCACCCTCCATGGGGCTCCCTGGGTGCTGTGCCTGGTGCTGAGAGAGGAGAGACCCCACAGCCCTGCCCACCCTCCATGGGCTCCCTGGGTGCTGTGCAGGGTGCTGAGAGAGGAGACACCCCACAGCCTGCCCACCCTCCAAGGGCTCCCTGGGTGCTGTGCAGGGTCCTGAGAGAGGAGAGACCCCACAGCCCTGCCCACCCTCCATGGGCTCCCTGGGTCTGTGCAGGGTGCTGAGAGAGGAGAGACCCCACAGCCCTGCCCACCCTCCATGGGCTCCTGGGTGCTGTGCAGGGTGCTGAGAGAGGAGAGACCCCACAGCCCTGCCCACCCTCCATGGGCTCCCTGGGTGCTGTGCCTGGTGCTGAGAGAGGAGAGACCCCACAGCCCTGCCCACCCTCCATGGGCTCCTGGGTGCTGTGCAGGGTGCTGAGAGAGGAGACACCCCACAGCCCTGCCCACCCTCCATGGGCTCCCTGGGTGCTGTGCCTGGCACTGAGAGAGGAGACACCCCACAGCCCTGCCCACCCTCCATGGGCTCCCTGGGTGCTGTGCAGGGTGCTGAGAGAGGAGACACCCCACAGCCCTGCACACCCTCCATGGGCTCCCTGGGTGCTGTGCAGGGTGCTGAGGGAGGAGACACCCCACAGCCCTGCCCACCCTCCATGGGGCTCCCTGGGTGCTGTCCATGGTGCTGAGAGAGGAGACACCCCACAGCCCTGCCCACCCTCCATGGGCTCCCTGGGTGCTGTGCCTGGTGCTGAGAGAGGAGAGACCCCACAGCCCTGCCCACCCTCCATGGGCTCCTGGGTGCTGTGCAGGGTGCTGAGAGAGGAGAGACCCCACAGCCCTGCCCACCCTCCATGGGCTCCCTGGGTGCTGTGCCTGGTGCTGAGAGAGGAGAGACCCCACAGCCCTGCCCACCCTCCATGGGCTCCTGGGTGCTGTGCAGGGTGCTGAGAGAGGAGACACCCCACAGCCCTGCCCACCCTCCATGGGCTCCCTGGGTGCTGTGCCTGGCACTGAGAGAGGAGACACCCCACAGCCCTGCCCACCCTCCATGGGCTCCCTGGGTGCTGTGCAGGGTGCTGAGAGAGGAGACACCCCACAGCCCTGCACACCCTCCATGGGCTCCCTGGGTGCTGTGCAGGGTGCTGAGGGAGGAGACACCCCACAGCCCTGCCCACCCTCCATGGGGCTCCCTGGGTGCTGTGCCTGGTGCTGAGAGAGGAGAGACCCCACAGCCCTGCCCACCCTCCATGGGCTCCCTGGGTGCTGTGCCTGGTGCTGAGAGAGGAGAGACCCCACAGCCCTGCCCACCCTCCATGGGCTCCCTGGGTGCTGTGCAGGGTGCTGAGAGAGGAGAGACCCCACAGCCTGCCCACCCTCCATGGGCTCCCTGGGTGCTGTGCAGGGTGCTGAGAGAGGAGAGACCCCACAGCCCTGCCCACCCTCCATGGGCTCCTGGGTGCTGTGCAGGGTGCTGAGAGAGGAGAGACCCCACAGCCCTGCCCACCCTCCATGGGGCTCCCTGGGTGCTGTGCAGGGTGCTGAGAGAGGAGAGACCCCACAGCCCTGCCCACCCTCCATGGGCTCCCTGGGTACTGTGCCTGGTGCTGAGAGAGGAGAGACCCCACAGCCCTGCCCACCCTCCATGGGGCTCCCTGGGTGCTGTCCATGGTGCTGAGAGAGGAGACACCCCACAGCCCTGCCCACCCTCCATGGGCTCCCTGGGTGCTGTGCCTGGTGCTGAGAGAGGAGAGACCCCACAGCCCTGCCCACCCTCCATGGGCTCCCTGGGTGCTGTGCCTGGTGCTGAGAGAGGAGAGACCCCACAGCCCTGCCCACCCTCCATGGGCTCCTGGGTGCTGTGCAGGGTGCTGAGAGAGGAGAGACCCCACAGCCCTGCCCACCCTCCATGGGCTCCCTTGGTGCTGTCCATGATGCTGAGAGGAGATACCCCACAGCCATGCCCACCCTCCATGGGGCTCCCTGGGTGCTGTGCCTGGTGCTGAGAGAGGAGAGACCCCACAGCCCTGCCCACCCTCCATGGGCTCCCTGGGTGCTGTGCAGGGTGCTGAGAGAGGAGAGACCCCACAGCCCTGCCCACCCTCCATGGGCTCCCTGGGTGCTGTGCAGGGTGCTGAGAGAGGAGACACCCCACAGCCTGCCCACCCTCCATGGGCTCCCTGGGTGCTGTGCAGGGTGCTGAGAGAGGAGAGACCCCACAGCCCTGCCCACCCTCCATGGGCTCCCTGGGTCTGTGCAGGGTGCTGAGAGAGGAGAGACCCCACAGCCCTGCCCACCCTCCATGGGCTCCTGGGTGCTGTGCAGGGTGCTGAGAGAGGAGAGACCCCACAGCCCTGCCCACCCTCCATGGGCTCCCTGGGTGCTGTGCCTGGTGCTGAGAGAGGAGAGACCCCACAGCCCTGCCCACCCTCCATGGGCTCCTGGGTGCTGTGCAGGGTGCTGAGAGAGGAGACACCCCACAGCCCTGCCCACCCTCCATGGGCTCCCTGGGTGCTGTGCCTGGCACTGAGAGAGGAGACACCCCACAGCCCTGCCCACCCTCCATGGGCTCCCTGGGTGCTGTGCAGGGTGCTGAGAGAGGAGACACCCCACAGCCCTGCACACCCTCCATGGGCTCCCTGGGTGCTGTGCAGGGTGCTGAGGGAGGAGACACCCCACAGCCCTGCCCACCCTCCATGGGGCTCCCTGGGTGCTGTCCATGGTGCTGAGAGAGGAGACACCCCACAGCCCTGCCCACCCTCCATGGGCTCCCTGGGTGCTGTGCCTGGTGCTGAGAGAGGAGAGACCCCACAGCCCTGCCCACCCTCCATGGGCTCCCTGGGTGCTGTGCCTGGTGCTGAGAGAGGAGAGACCCCACAGCCCTGCCCACCCTCCATGGGCTCCCTGGGTGCTGTGCAGGGTGCTGAGAGAGTGAGACCCCACAGCCCTGCCCACCCTCCATGGGCTCCCTGGGTGCTGTGCAGGGTGCTGAGAGAGGAGAGACCCCACAGCCCTGCCCACCCTCCATGGGCTCCCTGGGTGCTGTGCCTGGTGCTGAGAGAGGAGAGACCCCACAGCCATGCCCACCCTCCATGGGCTCCCTGGGTGCTGTGCCTGGTGCTGAGAGAGGAGACACCCCACAGCCCTGCCCACCCTCCATGGGCTCCCTGGGTGCTGTGCCTGGTGCTGAGAGAGACCCCACAGCCCTGCCCACCCTCCATGGGGCTCCCTGGGTGCTGTGCCTGGTGCTGAGAGAGGAGAGACCCCACAGCCATGCCCACCCTCCATGGGATCCCTGGGTGCTGTGCAGGGTGCTGAGAGAGGAGAGACCCCACAGCCCTGCCCACCCTCCATGGGATCCCTGGGTGCTGTGCCTGGTGCTGAGAGAGGAGACACCCCACAGCCCTGCCCACCCTCCATGGGCTCCCTGGGTGCTGTGCCTGGTGCTGAGAGAGGAGAGACCCCACAGCCCTGCCCACCCTCCATGGGCTCCTGGGTGCTGTGCAGGGTGCTGAGAGAGGAGACACCCCACAGCCCTGCCCACCCTCCATGGGCTCCCTGGGTGCTGTGCCTGGCACTGAGAGAGGAGACACCCCACAGCCCTGCCCACCCTCCATGGGCTCCCTGGGTGCTGTGCAGGGTGCTGAGAGAGGAGACACCCCACAGCCCTGCACACCCTCCATGGGCTCCCTGGGTGCTGTGCAGGGTGCTGAGAGAGGAGAGACCCCACAGCCCTGCCCACCCTCCATGGGGCTCCCTGGGTGCTGTGCCTGGTGCTGAGAGAGGAGAGACCCCACAGCCCTGCCCACCCTCCATGGGCTCCCTGGGTGCTGTGCCTGGTGCTGAGAGAGGAGAGACCCCACAGCCCTGCCCACCCTCCATGGGCTCCCTGGGTGCTGTGCAGGGTGCTGAGAGAGGAGAGACCCCACAGCCCTGCCCACCCTCCATGGGCTCCTGGGTGCTGTGCAGGGTGCTGAGAGAGGAGAGACCCCACAGCCCTGCCCACCCTCCATGGGGCTCCCTGGGTGCTGTGCAGGGTGCTGAGAGAGGAGAGACCCCACAGCCCTGCCCACCCTCCATGGGCTCCCTGGGTGCTGTGCCTGGTGCTGAGAGAGGAGAGACCCCACAGCCCTGCCCACCCTCCATGGGCTCCCTGGGTGCTGTGCAGGGTGCTGAGAGAGGAGAGACAGAGGGGGAAAGTGGGGCAGTGGGGACCCCCATGTGCCTGGGAGCTGGGTGTCTGGGGGACAGGTCATTCCCTGGGTACTGTGCGCCAGGGAGACTCGGCGCAGGTGGTTCTTACCTGGAATGAATCAAATGCACTCTGAAAATTCAAGTAAGTGAACTCGTCACTCACTGTCAGTCGACAGCCCGAGGCTCAGCAGAGCCCCCAGAGAGAGGTGAGTGGGGCCCTGGGGGTCTGCCCCCAACCTCACCCCACCCAGCTCAGCTTCTCTCTGGGGGCAGGGACCCACCATGCCTGCTGCCGTGCCCGTTCAGAGCGGGGACAGCACGAGCCCTCCCGCGCCTGAGACCCGGGTTCGAGCCCAGCACCATGTGGGAGCACTGTGGATGGTGAAGCCACGGTGAGTGGCCCCCATACGTCTTTATCTCTCAGTCTCTCTATGTGTCTCTCTTTTTAAAATTCTCTTTATTTATTGGATAGAGACAGAAATTGAGAGGGAAATGGGGTAGAGAGAGGTTTTCTCTAACAAAGAAAATTGAAGGGGGTCGGGCAGTAGCGCAGCAGGTTAAGCGCACGTGGCACAAAGCGCAAGGACCGGCGTAAGGATCCCGGTTCGAGCCCCCGGCTCCCCACCTGCAGGGGAGTCGCTTCCCAGGCGGTGAAGCAGGTCTGCAGGTGTCTGTCTTTCTCTCCCCCTCTCTGTCTTCCCCTCCTCTCTCCATTTCTCTCTGTCCTGTCCAACAACGATGACATCAATCACTACAACAATAATAACAACAACAATAAACAACAAGGGCAACAAAAAGAAAAAAATGGCCTCCAGGAGCAGGGGATTCATAGTGCAGGCACCGAGCCCCAGCAATAACCCTGGAGAAAAGAAAAGAAAAGAAAAGAAAATTGAACAAAAGTTTCTGCCCGGACATCCTGATGGCTGAGGAGTGCTCAGACAGACACAGGTGGGAGGGACTGAGACAGGACCCCCCCCCCCGGGTTAGTGACACCTATAGGGCTGGGTGACAGGCACCCACAGCTGGGGAAGAACGGGAGAGGAGCGGGCAGAAAGGGCTCTGGGGACAGATGACCGAGTGTGACCGATGGCAGGGCTGCCCCAGAGAGCCGCCTTGGCCCAGGATTTCTGCCTCTGGGCACACGCCCAAAGGAGCGGGAATAGAGGACAGATTCCAGCCTCCTCCACCCCAAGCTCTCGGGATGTGGTTCACCAGAGCCAAGAGGTGGAAGCAGCCCAAGTGTCCATCAGCCAAGAGTGGATAAACAACAGGTGGCCCACCCACACGGAGGAATATTACTCAGCCATAAAAAGGGACAGAGTGCTGAGTCACGCTCCAACGTGGATGGACCCCGAGGACGCGGTGTTAAGTGAGCCAGGCACCAGATGACAGCCACTGCCCACGCACAGCAGAGACAGAAGGGGCCGGGTGGTGGCGCACCTGGCTGAGGCACATATCACAGTGCACGAGGACCTGGGTTCGAGCCACTGGGGAAGCTTCATGAGCGGTGAAGCAGGGCTGCAGGTGTCTCTCTTCCTCTCTATCTGATCATCTCTCTCCAGTAACAAATAAAAAGTGTTTTAAAAAGAGGGTGGATGGAGGAGTACTGTTACAGATGACAGGCGGAGAAAGGGGAAGGGAAAGAGGGAGGGAGACAGAGCTTGTGATGCTGGGCTCTGAACCTGCAACTCAGGCCCGAGAGGCCAGTGCTCCCTCCTGGGCTGTAAATGTGACTTTCATGCCTGAGACCCCAGAGACCCCGGGTTCTACTCCCGGAACCATCGTCAGCCAGAGCCGAGCGGGGCTCTGTTCCCTCCTCTCGCTGGCGAAAATGAGGGAAATCTCCAGTAAAGTGACCTTGCCCCCGAGACACCCCTTCCCCACCCCCTCCTCTCCAGCCGGGTAGGTATCACACGGGGGTGGAATCTTCCAGACCGGTCTGTCTGTCTGTCTCTCTCATACACACACAAGTCAAATGTCCTGGGACAGCCGACAGTCTGGAGCACAAACACAGTCCTCACAGACCTGGGGGCTGGCGGCCAAGCTTGAGGTCTGAATGGTTGTTCATGTTTGTTGCCGATCTTTAAAATCTTTTATTATCTTTATTCACTAGACAGAGACAGCCAGAAGAGGAAGGGGAGAGAGACAGAGAGGGAGAGAGACAGAGACACCTGAAGCCCTGCTTCCCCACTCACAATGCTTTTCCCCCTGCAGGTGGGGACCGGGGGCTCGAACCCGGGTCTACACGCATCATCACATGTGAGCTCAACCACCGCCCGGCCCGGATATTTTTTTGTTTGTTTTTTAAAGGCAAGATTGGTTCTTCCTTCTTTGTGAGAGAGAGGACAAGAAGAAGAGCACAGAGCACAGCCCCGTGTGCTCCGGGGTCCTGAGGGCGTTGTCACCTGCTTGTGTCCCCTCCCCAGGCCGGTCCCACTTCTGGGAGCCACAGGCGCAGGAGGAAGGACTCAGAAGCAGCTTCGTGGACGGCTGGTGGCAGGACACACTCCCAGCCCCGGGTGCCGCTCGCACCCCGCCCCGGCCTCTCCCTGCCCGCCGGGCTGCCCATCCCTACCTGCCCCAGATGGGAGGGGAGTGTCGCCCACCTGAGGGTGACCATGGTGAGAGAAGGGTCAGGGCACCTGCAGGGCTGGATGCGGCGAGACTCAGCCCGCCCTTGTCCCTGCCCCCGGTCAGGTGAGGCCGGGTCTGACCCAGGGGCGACCAGAGTGGACAGAGGGAGCCGACGTCAGGAGTGGACCCGCTTGGTGCTGCGGGGCTGGGCGGCCATGTCACACCGAGGTCACACCAAGGTCGCACTGAGCTGTAGCTGGGCCCGTGGACGTGAATCCCAATCCTGGCACCCCGGAAGTGTCTCTCAGACAAGAGCCCCGTCCGCCCTGCTGTCTCTGCCGTCCTGTGTTTCCACGGGGGACAAGCTGGGCACTGACAGCCTGTCTGACTTGGCCCCCCCCACCCCGATTCCCATGGCCGTTCTGTCCCCTCCCCGAGAACAAGGCCCCCGTAACCCGACCCTCCCTGTGTTTCCCAGTCTGAGTCCCTAGGGAGGGGGCTGCAGGCCTCAGCGGCCCCCCTCTGCCCCTCCAAGGCCACAGTCCGTTTCCCGGCCCTTCCCTGGACCCATGGCACAGGGATGCCACCCCTTCCTCTTCACTCACCTCTGCCTGTCTAGCACCCAGGCGCCCCGACTCCCAGAACCCACAAAATAGGGACCCCACAGGGCCACAGCACCCCGTCCTCTCCGCCTCTTTCTCTCTCTCTCTCTCCTGATCGGTCGAAACTCCCCCACAGGGAGTCGGGCGGTAGCGCAGCAGGTTAAGCGCAGGTGGCACCACAAAGCGCAGGGACCGGCCTAAGGATCCCGGTTGGAGCCCCCGGCTCCCCACCCGCAGGGGAGTCGCTTCCCAGGCGGTGAAGCAGGTCTGCAGGTGTCTGTCTTTCTCTCCCCCTCTCTGTCTTCCCCTCCTCTCTCCATTTCTCTCTGTCCTATCCAACAATGACCACATCAATAACTATAACAATAAAACAAGGGCAACAAAAGAGAATAAATAAATATTTTAAAAAATAAAATAAAATAAAAAAGAAACTCCCCCACAGGGCCCGGCGGAGTCAAGTCAGCGCTCAGGGGGCTCCTCGGGGCACAGCTGGTTAGTGGCACACAATACCACAAGCAAGGACCCAGGTTCGAGGCCTTGCTCCCCCACCTGCAGAAGGGACACTCTAGAGAGGTGAAGCAGAGCTGCAGAGGTCTCTGTCTCTCTCCTCTATCTTCCACTCCCATTTTTTTCTGTGTCCTATCCAGTCAAAAAGGAAAGAGAAGAAAGAGAAAAGAAAAAGGTAAAAATGGCTGCTGGGAGGGGTGGATTCATTTTAAAAATGCATTTCTTTGAATTATTAATTATTATTATTAATTTTGATCAGAGCCTTGTTCAGCTCTGGCTGATGGTGGTGTGGGGGACTGAACCTGGGACTTTGGAGCCTCAAGCAGGAGAGTCTTTTGCAGAACCACTGTGCTATCTGCCCCCGCCCAGGAGCGGTGGATTCACAGAGCCTGCCTGCACTTACCCCGAGCAACAACCTGGGCAGAACAGGGGGGGGAAAAGCCTGCAGTGAGGACACCCTGCCTGGCAGGGATGCAGTGACAGGTTGGGGGGGTCTGGGGGGAGGAAACCCAGGAGGCCTTCTCTGAGGCAGTGACCAGGCGTCTCAGAGACTCCAGGACCAGCAGGCACCTCAGCTCCCCACGGTGCTCAGAGGGAGGGGGAAGCCCGGGCCCCGAACACTGCAGCCAGCCTGGGGGGGGCGGGGGGCTGGCACGATGCCACCCTCTGCACAGTGGAACACACGGCACCCACTTCCGGGGCACCCCCATGGCTGAGAGAAGTGGGGGCAGGGGCTGTGTGATGCAGCAGGAACGGTGCTGGGTGCTGGGTGCAGAGTGCTGGGCAGAAATCTGTGGCCTGCCGAGGTGGGCGCCGTCCCAGAGCAGCGGGCGGCTGTGGGAGGGAAGGAGGCCCCGGGGCAGGGCTCGGGAGACAGCCGGCCGCCTGGGTTCACACTCTCCGCCCAGTGGGGCAGGGTGGGGGAAGGAGAGCAGCTCTGGTTCAGCACCAGGGACAGGCCCGGGCCGGCCTCGGCTTCAGCGGGGCTTCAGCGGGGCTTCAGCACCACGGACAGGTGCCCGGCCACCCTCCCCTGCCCGCCTCCTCCTGCCTGGCCTCCCAGTCCCCGGCTCCCCCGGGGCGGGTGGCCCGCAGGAAGCGCCCCCAGCAGAGTGTGACCTTCGAGCCTCGCCAAGCCCTCTCCTGAATTATCTAGCAAGGTCCTCTGTCCTGCTTTCCTTTCTGTCCCCCTGGAGGACAGAGTCCCAAATGGTCAATGTCCCCTTGCCTGGCAGTGCTGGTCTGTGGCCACCGACTGGCATATGCAACAGAGAATGAATGAATGAATGAATGAATGAATGAATGAATGAATGAAAGAATGAACCTACAGCTGCTACTCCGCTGTCCGGCCGCCGTCCCGCTGTGTCCACCACACACATCAGAACCCATGGCAGAAATAGCAGCTGGGGTCCAGAAAGGAGGGACCCCCACAGTGGCCCCCCAAGGCTGACAAGAGGGGCAGGGCCGGGACTCAAACCCGGGTCCCAGGCGGCTGAGCCCGTGCCCTTGACGCCGCCCGTCCCGTCTGTCCCTGGCCGGGAGCTGTGCCATCTGTCGGGCCCTGGGCACAGTGGCCACCGTCCCCTGAAGTGATTCTGAGTCTTTTTTTAGCCTGATTTTGGAATCACTGATGCTTCAAATCAGAACCCAGGATGAAGGTGCCCGCCGGCCAGCCCCACCATCTCAGCAGGGCTCCCGGGCCACTCCCCAGGTCCTGACCGTGGTCCCCAGCCCACCTGGAGGTCCCCCGATCTCACCCTGGGGTGCCCCACCCACCCCGAGCAGCTCACAGGGCAGCAACCCCACGGTTGGGAGACCCAGAGAGGCTGCTCCCAGACCTGGACCGTCCACCCCTCAAGTGGCCTCTCCCATCTCCCCGCGCTGACCCCAGGCTCAGCAGCCGTGAGGACAACTGCCCAGAAAGGCAGCCTCCAGGGAGCCCCCAGCAGCCCCCAAAACCAGCAGACAGGGCCAGGTGGGGGCACACGTGATTGAGTACACGTTACCGACCAGGCACAAGGACCTGGGTTCGAGCCCCCGCTCCCCACCTGCAGGGGGAGAGCTTCACAAGTGGTGGATCGGGGCTGCGGGCGTCTCTCAGTCTCTTGATCTCTCCCTCTCTCTGTTTCTTTTTTTAAAGGTTTATTTTTAATATATCTTTAATATTTATTAATGAGAGGGACAGGAGGAGAGAGAAAGAACCAGACATCACTCTGGTACGTGTGCTGCCGGGGATCAAACTTAGGACCTCATGGTTGAGAGCCCAACACTTTGTCATTGCACCACCTCCCAGACCACATCTCTCTCTCTCTCAATTTCTGTCCCATCTTATAATTTAAATAAAGGCCACCAGGCGTGGTGGTTTTGTCGTGCAGGGACTGAGCCTCAGCGATAACCCTGGTGGCAATAAATTAAGAAAAAAAAAACAGATTTCCAGAGAAATGCAAATAAAGACAACAGTGAGATAACACTTCACTTCTGTGAGAATGTCAGACGTCAGAAACAACAGCAGCAACAGATGCTGGAGAGGCTGTGGGGACAGAGGAGCCTCCTCACTACTGCCGGGAATGTCAGTGGCCCAGCCCCTGTGGAGAGCAGTCTGGAGACTCTCAGAAGCTAGAAGTGGACCAGCCCTGTGACCCTGCAGTTCCTCTCCTGGGCATAGATCCTGAGGAACCCAACACACCCATCCAGAAAGATCTGTGTGCACCTGTGTTCACAACAGCACCATGTGTAACAGCCACAACCTGGAAGCAGCCCAGGTGTCAACAACAGGAGAGTGGCTGAGAAAGCTGTGGTCTGTATGCGCGATGGAATACTACTCAGCTGTGAAGAAGGATGAAGTCACCTTCTTCCCCTCCTCTTGGCTGGAGCTGGGAGGAATCCTGTAAAGTGAGATCAGCCAGAAAGAGAAGGATGGAGGTGGGCTGATCTCACTCATGGACAGAAGTGGAGAAATCAGAACAGAAGGGGTAACACCAAGCAGAACCTGGACTGGGGTTGGTGTCTTGCACCAAAGTAAAGGACTCTGGTGTGTGTGTGGGGGGGTTCAGGTCCTGGTGCTGATGGTGGAGGAGGACCTGGGCTGGGTAGGGGAGTGTTTTGCAGAAAACTCAGAAACTTTCCACGTGCACCAACAACTGTCTTTGCTGTAAACCATTAACTCCCCCCCCCAAAAAAACCAACAACAATAAAAACCAGAAAGTGCTGTTTTTGTGAAGGGTCTGTCTGAGTGCCTCCCTGGCTTCCTGGGAGCCCTGATCAAATTCAACACTCGTCCCAAGCCATCAGACCAGATACTAAGGTGGGGAGGGTGGGGGTGGATTCCTCGACCGGCCCCGTGGACGCCCCTTCCCAGCAAGACACGAGGCTCACGCTGTCCCCAAGGCCGGCCAGACAGCCGTGAGCCCAGCGGGGCTTGGCGCAGTGCCCGGGCGAGGCTGACTTTCCAAGATTACCTGGAAGCCCATCAGGGCTGGAACGGTCAGCAAGGGTGGGGGGCTGAGAGCCGTGTCCGGGAGGGACCCGGGGGGCTCGCTGGGACGCTGTGCTCGGCCCGGGGGACCTGGCCCAGCCCTGGGTCAGTGGCGGCACCTCCTGGCACATCTGCTGGGCTGTGCCCTCCCCTAAGACGAGATTCCCTGCTGCAGACCCCCGAGGGGGTTGGGGACAGCCACAGCCTGCACATGCTGCACCTCCTGGGCTGCCTTCTCCTCTTTCATTTCAGAGACACAGAGAAGCCAAGAGACGGAGAGATCACGGCACCCTTGCCCCCACCCCTCCCGGGAGCTCCCCCCAGCACCTGCGTCCCCACAGTGCCGGGGAGCTCGCTCCTGGACCCCGGGTTTAATGCTGACCCTGGAGCTGGTGGGGCCGGCCAGTCAGGACGCCTGCCTGGGGGCCGGAGATAGTTTAGCAGGTAGAGCGAGGGCCTCGGCACTGCCCTGGAGCCACGGGCGCACACGGCCGGGCTGGGCTGGGCATCCTGAGTAAACGAAGAAAGCTGTCGGCCCGGGGACAGTTGGGGACACGCGCCCGGCCGGGTGGCAGCACCTCAGAAAATGACACACGGAGGCCTTGGGGGCTCACGGGCCAGAGCCTCCTCGTCCTGAAGAGGGGATGCCACGTGCCCCTGCCCAGTGTCCCTGCCTCTGCCCTGTGCCCCCTGTCCACTGCCCAGTGCCCCCTGCCCAGTCCTCCATGGCCAGTCCTTCCTGCCCCTGCTTAGCCCTCCCCTTGCCCCTCCCCGTCACCCCTGCCCAGCCTGCACTCTGCCCACTGAGCCTTCCCAGGAAGACTCCTCGGTGTCAAGTTCCCGCTTGGCTCACAGCTTTCCTGCCGCCATCACACGGGGGTTCCCCAAGTTCGCAGGATTCTCTTCCTCAGAACCACACGGGGCGGCTGATCTGATAGGAACACCAGCACCTCTTCCCTCCTCACCTCAGCCCAGGCCAGGCGCAGGGAAGCCTCCTGGGGCAGACGGGGGGGGGGGGCGGTGGCACCCCCTCCCTGGGCCTCCATCTGCCGGACAGGCAGCAGGGCACTCGTGCGGGGTGGGGGGCTGGGCCCGGCGGGCGGACTGTGGCCCCGTTGCCATGGGCATAAATGACACGGCCTCCCTGCCCTGCCGCACCCTGAACTGCCTGACCCTCTCTCCCTCCCTCTCTCTCTCCCCCTCTCGCTTTATTTTATTTTTATTTGCCTTACATTGGACAGGACAGAGAGAGACTGGGAAGGAGGGGGGATAGGGAGACAGACAGACACCTGCAGCTCTGCTTCACCACTTGCAAAGCTTCCCCCGAGGAGGGAACCAGGGGCTCGAACCCGGGTCCTAGCACACTGTAACGTGTGCGCTCAACCAGGTGCAGCACTGCTCAGTCCCTCTCTCTTTGCTCTCATTTTATTTTAATCAGAGAGAGAGAGAGAGAGAGAGAGAGAGAGAGAGCCCAGAGCCCTGCTCAGCTCTGGCTGACGGTGCTGGGGATTGAACCTGGGCCCCTAGAGCCGCAGGCAGGAGAGTCTGCAGAGCCCTGTGCCGTCTCTCTGCCACCACCTCCACGTTTGCTGTCGTATCTGAGAGACTCTTGGTGTTTATCCTTGGATAAAGACAGGGAGAGATCGAGAAGGGGGTAGAGACTGACAGACCCCCTGCAGCCCTGCTTCATTCACCCCTGCAGGTGCGGAGCGGGGGCTGGCACCGGGGTCGTCTGTCAACGTCGTGTGTGCCCTCTGCCAGGTGCGCCCCCGCCCGGCCCCGCCTGAACCGCTGTGGAGACCAGGCTGGCGAGGGGGAGCCGGGGCTGAGAGGCCGGCGGCGCTGGCGGGCGCAGTCTCGCCATCTGACCCCACCCCACCCCACCCCACCCCCGGCCCGAGCTGCACGGGGACCCGGCCTCAGAGGGCTCTGCTCTCCGGCCGGGTCTCGCTGGACAGGGCGCACGCCGTCCCCTTCCGGGACCCCTCCGCCCCGGCTCCGTGTCCCCTACCCATGGGCTGCAGCTGCCATCCCCGCGTTCTCCCGCCTCACCGCCGAGGGAGCGGGGACGGCCAGCCGCCGTCAGGGCAGAGAAACCGCAGCCACGTCCTGAGCAAGCCGCACCTGAAGGCTGATCTGCTCTCGGCGCTTCCATTTCAACACTGTGGCCATTGCTTCCTTGTATGTCACGGGGGGGGGGGGGGGCAGGCGCAGACACGACAGAGACACCAGCTCGGCTCCATCAGCCGCAGAACTGAGGGCCCTCGCCGCCCCCAGGGTTTGCTGGGGCTTGAACCCAGGGCCACACAGGGTCAGGCACGCTGCACCAGGTGAGTGGTCTCCAGGGTCCGTGAGACTCTCTCTCTCTGCCTCTCTTCGGCGGTGTGAGGGCCTTGCACACAGACCTCACAGCTCCTGGGCTGACTTTTTCCTAGGTTTCTTTCTGTTTTTTTTGATTCACAGACACACATACGCGCACACCCACAGACAATGAGAGACATCACAGCACTGGATCTTCCCCCGGTGCTGTGGCATGCTCATGTGGTGCCAGGGTTTGAGCCTGGGCCGCACACACACAGGGCAAGGCTGTCTGTGAGCCCTGACCTTAACTCCCCACAAGGAGCACCCGGCACCCAGTCCAGAGTCGCAGAGAAATGTTCACTGTCTACGTGACCACCGTCACGGCGGACGCGGCGGAGACCCCCACGGGAGCCGCTAAGCCTCCCGACCAAGCCAGGCGGAGATGCCCGCCTCCATTCAGTTCAGCAGAGGCTGAAGGTTCTGATGGCGGGGGGGGGGGGTTAGACCCTGCCCCATCCCCAGAGAGACCCTCCGGGCGGAAACGGAGCCTCTGTCTCTTGGAACATGCCACGAACGCGGGACCCAGAAGACGGAGACCCTCACAGATACTGGGCAGCGCTTGGGGGGGCTGTCCGCACCCTCCTCATCTCAGCACCCTGGGGAGAAGCGCCCGGGTCCCCCCTCCCCACTGGCGCGTGATTGGGGAAGACCAGGGATCACACACACACACCCCCTCCCCGTGTCCACTGCCCCGTGACCTTCCAGAAACAGCTTCCCGGGGACGCATCACCCCAGCGGAAGCTCGGCCCAGCCCGGGGGGAGGGGGCCTCAGCACCCCCAGCCCCCCAGCCCCCCAGCCTGTCACCCTGGGCCTCGGGGAGCCGACACAGCGACCAGTCCCCTTGCCGCCAGGATCACAGTGACACGGACGCCCCGAAACCCTTCAGTGCTGGCTGCCATTCAGAACCCAGCACCCACTCGGCCTGCGGGGCGTCCCCGACATCACAGCTGCCCCCATCCAGCCAGCACCTCCAGGCCACACACCGGCTCCCTCCTGGGGGTCTCCCCTGCCCACCTGCGGGAGAGAGCCTCACCGCGGGGCTGCCCTGTGCCCCACCTGTGAAGTGGGGGGTCCCCTTGGTCCCTGGGATGTCCCCCCATACACAGAGCCTGCCAAGGGCCTCTCACTCTCCCAAGGGTGGCAAGTCACTCAGGTGGCACCCAGGTGGGGAGTCTGGGGGCATCTGGCGGCAATGGGAAGGGAACCCCAAGAAGGCCTGGCTTGAGGGCCTCTGAGTGTTGTCGCCCAGGCTCCGGGCACTGGCCACGGCGGGCCCACGGGCCGGTCACACAGCACGCCAAGGGCCACGGGCCCGGCCACAGAGACCTGGGCGCAGACGTGGTCTCCACACACATACGGCCCACGTGCGCGCGTGGAAGGCCTCGCACGCAGCCCTCGGCGGGCAACAGACGGGGCCGCGCTCCCCCCAACCCCGACCCAGCAAGGCGCCCGCCCGAGGGTCCCTACCTCGATGAGGAAGTCCCCCGTCCTCAGTCCGGCCTGCCAGGCCACGCCGCCCTCGTCCACGGACTCCAGATACTGCAGGGCGGGGAAGGCGGGCGTGGGGGTGAACTCCTCAATGGGCGTGTCCGCTGGGGAGACAGGAGCTGCGGTCGCGGTCGCGGTCACGGGCGGCCCCCAGGCCAGGATTCTCCGTCCCCGTGGAGAGTGGGGGTGCGCTCCCCCTGACCCCCGCCGGCCCAGCCGCCCCCACCCCCCGCGGCTGACCACAGGACTCCAGGGGGGATCACTCACCCCGACCACCAGACCACCAGCGTCCCCCCCACCCCCCACCCCCCACCAGGCTGCCGGCTCGGCTCGGAGAAGGGGCCCCACTCCCGCGTCCCCACGCCTGTCAGCTTCAAAGCTCCAGTGACTAAACATTGTCGGTTCTAAAAATGGAAGGGCCCCCCCATCCCACCGTCCCCCCACCCCCCCCCCACGGAGTGACTGAACCTCGCGGCCTCACGCGGAGCTGGGCCTGCACAGCCCGGCCGGTGGGTGGGCGGCCGCGGGGGTGAGGAGGAGGCCCGAGTCCTCTCTAGTGCGGGGTGCGGGGTGCGGGGTGCGGGCCTGGCTTCTGGAAGGTGGGGGCTCCCAGGGCCGCTGCCTGGTCAAACTCTGGGTGAGAGCAGGAGTTTCCTGGGAGTCGGGGATGGGGGTGGGGGGGATGGAAATGGCCTCTGCAGGGGGAGGGGCGAGGCCTCCCTTTCCCTCTCTCTGTCTCTGTGTCTCTCTCTGTCTCTCACACTCTCCGGAAGACCCCCCTGACCCTCACTCTGTGTTCCAGGAGCCCCCAGGCCCAGCTCCCTGTCCCTGCCGGCCAGGTGGCCCCTTCTCGTCTGGGGTGCTGGGGCGATCAGCCCGCCCTGCCACAGGGCACCCCCAGTCCTGCCACCCCTCCCCCGTGGGCTCGGTGGCATGAAGACACCGCCACCCCCACCCCGGGGCCACCTGACGGGTGCCGGGGACCTGCAGGGAGGTGGGGGTGGGGGACCCATCCGCCTGGTTCCCCCGGCAATGTCACCCCGGGGGCGGCCGCCGGGGACCCAACACCCCCTTCCACAGCCCCCCCCCACACCCCAAGAAGGGCTGCCGGGAGGGGGACCCGCGCCCGGCCTGGAGCAGAGCGGTGGGTGAGGGGTCCGCAGGGCCGCCCCCTCGTGCCCGCACCCCCAGCCCCGCACCCCGTCTACCTTTGGCCCCGCGGAGCACGAAGCCGAAGCCTTCATTGTCCTTCTTCTGCAGGACCACGGCCTTGTCCTGCACGGCACAGTCGCTGTGGGCAGAGCCGCGGGCACGGCGGGCATGAGGACAGCCGGACAGCAGCAGGGCCGGCCCCGCGCCCGCCGCCGCCTCCATGCTGGCCGCTACTGGGCCGGGCCCCGCGGCTGGGCGGCGGGCGGGCGCAGGCCGGGCGCGGGAGGGGCCTCGGCGGCTGGGGGGGGCTGGCGGGCGGGCGGGGCGGGCTCCGGCGGGCCGGGCGGGGGGAGGGAGCCCCACATGGCGGCACAGCGGGCGGGAACCGGGCCGCCCGGGCTCCCCTTCTCCGGCTCCTCCTCTGAGCTGATGCTTTTGCAATTGTTTTTTCTCAAAAAGCCGGCATCCTAGGCACCCGCACTGGGCAGCCGGCCCCCCGGCCCTCCCCCCGTGTCCCTCCCTCGGTCATCTGGGGGGAGCCCGGGGGGGGGCCCTTGGCGGCGGAGGCTGGCCGTCACCCCCCCGGCTGGCTGGCTGGCCGGGCTCCCGTTCAGGGGGGTGGGGGGCCCCTCCGGACCCACCAGGCCGGACCCCCGGTGGCCCCCGGGAACAGCGGGGCTGCTCTAGGTTGGCTCTGGTGCCCCCAGCCCCCGCCAGCCCCCCACCCCCGCTCAGCGCGATCGCGGGGACCCCCGGACCTGCGGCCGGGACCCCAGCCCGGCTCCGGCCCCTCCACCCTGGGGGGCTGCAGAGGGGGCGTGAGCTGTGGCAGCCGGCTGGCCGGCCTCCGGGATCCCCGTCGTCGCTGCCCCGGAAGTAAGTGGGGATTGGGGAGGAGGGAGAGGAGGGGGGGGGAGGCAGGCGGAGGCTTCTCCAGGGTCCTAAGGGGCTGACTGCACTCTCTGGGCCGGGAGCACCCCACCCTGGAGGCCGGCACGGAATGGGGGGCTCTGGGGGACCCTCGGGGCACGTCCGTGTCCTGACCCTCGAGGTCAGCTGTGGCCAGCTGAGCCCAGTGCCCCCCCCCCACCGCCCAGGTCATGGGGGAGACCCGGGGAAGCCCAGGGACCACACACACCAGACTGGACCCCCATTGGAAGGGGCAGGGGGAGCCACTGGGTGACCCCATCTTCCAGGAAAAGGCTCAGAGGGAAGCCACACCTTGAAGGGTGGGGGTCTCCAGAGTCCGGGTGACCGTGACCCTCCGGAGGTTGGGGGTCATTGGGAAGGGTGGGGGCTTCTGGGAAGACCCCCCCTCTGTCCACAGGGCTCTAAACCTCACACTCCACCAGTGCCCCAGGGGCAGGACTCGAACCCGGGACCCCAGCACATGCGCCCTGCTGCCCAGTGGGAGTGTACGGGAGGCACCAGCAGCCCGCAGCCCCTGTGCTGGGGCGTGGTCCTCCCTCCCCGCTGACCCAACCCAGACAGACCAGCAGAGTTGGGGGGGGGAGGAGCCCTGACTCTGGTCCTAACTTCAGTGAGTGACGTGGTCCCTCTGCCTCAGTTTCCCCAGGGGAGATGACGGACGGACGGGGAGCCCAGGGAGCAAGCCCTCCCATCAGTGCACAGACACCGCCTCGAGGGACCCCACTTCTCCAGGGGCAAGTCCTCAGCACCTGCTGGCTGGGGACGCCATGTTTGGGGTTCGGCCAGGACCAGCCGGTTCTGCTCAGCTCTCAGACCACAGGGACCCACAGCAGGCCACCCCCTGACAAGACGGGTCGGGGGTTCCTCCAGGCCCGCAGGCCCCGATGTGCGGCCAAGGGCAGGCTGACCTCCAGGGGCCTGTCTCTCTCTGGTCTCTGTCTCTGTAGTCTGTCTCTCTCTCTTTAATCTTTGTGTACTGGATAGAGACGGCCAGAAATCAAGAGGGAAGGGGAGACAGAGAGACAGACAGACAGAGAGACACCTGCAGTCCTGCTTCCCCACTTGAGAAGCTCCCCCCCCCCCCGCAGGTGGGGACGGGGGGGGGGGGCTTGAACCCGGGCCCTTGTGCCCTGCAGTGTGTGCACTCAGCCAGCTGCACCTCTAGTCTGTCACTGTGGCCCCTGCCTCTTCAATTCCTGTCTCTCTAGAGTCTCTGTGGTTCCTGTCTCTTCAGCTCTCACTGTCTCTCTGTGGTCTCTGTCCCTGTTGTCTGTCTCTGTGGGCCTGTCTCTCTCTGCTCCCTGTCTCTGTTATCTCTCTGTCTCTGTGGGCCTGTCTCTCTCTGCTCCCTGTCTCTGTTATCTCTCTGTCTCTGTGGGCCCTGTCTCTCTCTGCTCCCTGTCTCTGTTATCTCTCTGTCTCTGTGGGCCCTGTCTCTCTCTGCTCCCTGTCTCTGTTATCTCTCTGTCTCTGTGGGCCCTGTCTCTCTCTGCTCCCTGTCTCTGTTATCTCTCTGTCTCTGTGGGCCCTGTCTCTCTCTGCTCCCTGTCTCTGTTATCTCTCTGTCTCTGTGGGCCCTGTCTCTCTCTGCTCCCTGTCTCTGTTATCTCTCTGTCTCTGTGGGCCCTGTCTCTCTCTGCTCCCTGTCTCTGTTATCTCTCTGTCTCTGTGGGCCTGTCTCTCTCTGCTCCCTGTCTCTGTTATCTCTCTGTCTCTGTGGGCCCTGTCTCTCTCTGCTCCCTGTCTCTGTTATCTCTCTGTCTCTGTGGGCCCTGTCTCTCTCTGCTCCCTGTCTCTGTTATCTCTCTGTCTCTGTGGGCCCTGTCTCTCTCTGCTCCCTGTCTCTGTTATCTCTCTGTCTCTGTGGGCCCTGTCTCTCTCTGCTCCCTGTCTCTGTTATCTCTCTGTCTCTGTGCTCCTGTCTCTCTCTCTCTGCTTCCTGTCTCTGTTATCTCTCTGTCTCTGTGCTCCTGTCTCTGCTCCCTGTCTCTGTTATCTCTCTGTCTCTGTGCTCCTGTCTCTCTCTCTGCTCCCTTTCTCTGTTATCTCTCTGTCTCTCTGTGGGCCCTGTCTCTCTGCGGGCCCTGTCTCTTCAGTTTTGGTCCCTGTGGTCCCTGTTTCTGCATTCCCTGTGGTCCCTGGAGGACTTCCTGGAGGAGGAAGAGTTCTCATGGCACTGTGAACACACACACACACACACACACACACACACACACACACACACACGTGCATTGGGAGGCTGGAGAAGGGGAAGAGGGAGAGAAGAGCATTCTAGACAGAGGAAAGGGTGTGGGCGGCAGGAGGGGACACAGCGGCATGTGGCCTCAATTCCCCAGTGACCCAGAGGTGGCCCTGCCCCCATGAACCGTCCCCCAGCAACAGGGAACCCTCAGGCTCCAGAGCCCAGTACAGGTGTGTGTGTGGGGGAGAGCTCGCAGGAGGAGGCGGAGCGGCCTTGCCCTGTGTGTGGCTCAGGTCTGAGCCCAGCACCCTGTGGGGAAGTGCCAGGGCCCCAGGGGAAGCCTGGGATTTGCGTCCCCCCACGTCCCTCCCCATCTGACGCTAAAAGGTTCTC
>NW_026647482.1:0-27565 GCF_950295315.1 Erinaceus europaeus | reverse complement strand
GTTGACTCAAGGCCAGAAAGGAGCAGCCTGGCCACATGGCTCAAAGCAGCAGAGTCCTGCTTACACCTGAGAGCCCCACTTCCATTCCCTGCCCTTCCCAGGCCTCACTGCTGTGACCCCCCTGTCTTATGTCCTTGGCTAACTACACAAACCTGTTTCCCCCTGTAGAAAAGAAGGACTTCCTGTGCAGCGTGGCAAAAGCAAACTCTCCAGCTGCCTGGCCCCAGAGGAGACCTTCACACAAGTCCCCTCGTACTGCCGCAAACTCCGCTGTTGCTGGATGGATTCCCCATTGTCCGAGCACTGAGCTACCAAAGCCAATGTATTTCTCTCTGATTTTCTTTCAAACTGGCATCAAATTAGGACGGAACATTTTCAAGATGTTAATTACCTACCATGCACCATCAAAGAGAGACAGACAGAGAGAGAGAGAGAGATTCAGTGCACTTTGTGCTCAGTTAAAGGTCAGAGGAACTCAGGCCTCACCATCCAAGGCCCTGTGCACTGACCCACCTCCTGGGACACCAGAGACCTTTGTGAGACCTCAATGAGGTGGACAGCTCAGAGCCTCCTGGGTCCACAACTGCAAGGGAATGAATCTCTGTGAAGGATTCCTGCTGGGGTGGCCTCCACCCTGACCCCAGGCTCTGTGCACAGCTTGGAAATTTTCCTGCACTTTCTGCTTGCTGGCCCAGTGACAAGCAGCCGCCTTGTCCTTCATTCTACCAGTTGAACCCCCAGCAGGACCCGTGAGGTCTCCTGCAAATGTGCTTGTCCCCCATTGTCCCTTTCTGTCTCTCTTTCTTTCTTCCTTTCAGTCTCTGGACACTACTCTGCTGGTTTAGAGGCTCAGTGCCAGCAATAGGAACCCAGGCTTGCCCACAGCTCCCCATGCCCCTCCCAACACCCTCCCGTTTGATCTTTCTCTCAGAGTTCAACATGCTCTGAGAAACGGAGAGGAAAGGGTGAGACAGAGACGTGTAAAAACAGAGACTCCCCCAGGCCTGGGAACCTGGTGCCTCAGCCTCGAAACCCTGGTGCTCAGCTCCGTGAAAAACGTCTCCTGCCTCTCTCTAGCTCCTGGGAAGGAAGCTCCCAAGAACAGATCCTGTCAGCAGGCTGCAAGCACCCTGCCCAAAGCAACCACGAGTCCAGACCAAGGGGCAGAGCAGTGGGAGCAAGGCCGCCCAGCAGAGCTGCTGCTATGTGATGTCGCCGCCTTGTGGACACGGAGCAGAATGCACCTCATGGGAGACCAGAGCCCACCAAAGGATTCCATATTTCTTCAAATATTTCCTTCATTTTCTTTTCCTGACACAGATCCAGGGAGAAAAACACAGAGAAACACCAGGACACTGTCAGCTCACAATAACGGGGGTTCCAGGGACTGAAACTGGGTTTTTGAAGCCACAGGCATGAATGTCCTTTGCAGAAGAACTCTTACCGTTAGCTCATAAGCAGATCTTTTTATTTTAATATTCATAATTTCTTGTATTATATTTAACTATGGAGAGACAGAAAGTCAGAGTGAGAGACAGAGAGAGATGGAAGAGAGAAATAATGATGCTACTTATGAAGCTGTTTCACAGACAAGGAATTTCTTTTTTTTTTTTATTGGGGAATTAATGTTTTACATTCAACAGTAAATACAACAGTTTGTACATGCATAACATTCCCCAGACAAGGAATTTCTTTTGAAATATTCTTACTTTACTATGTTCCTATTTTGGATCATATGATGGGTTTAAAGAAATTCGATGACTTCTAGACAGTCACTTCCACATAGCTCTTCTTTTTATTTAATTTGTACATATTTTATTTTATTTACATGTTTAGTAATGAAACCTAGAGATACAAAGAGAGTGAAGTAGGCAGGGGTAAAACCATAATGCTGGGGGCTGGCCAGTAGTGCAGCAGGTTAAGTGCACATGGCGCAAAGAGCAAGGACCGTCATAAGGATCCTGGTTTGAGGACCGGGCTCCCCACCTGCAGGGGAGTCGCTTCACAGGCAGAGAAGCAGGCCTGCAGGTGTCTGTCTTTCTCTCCCCCTCTGTTTTCCTCTCCTCTCTCCATTAATCTCTGTCCTATCCAACAAAGAATGACATCAACAAGAACAGTAATAACCACAACAAGGCTACAACAACAAGGGCAACAAAAGGGGAAAAATATGGCCTCCAGAAGCGGTGGATTCATGGTGCAGGCTCTGAGCCCCAGCAATAACCCTGGAGGCAAAAAAAAAAAAACCACAACATAATGCTTCTTCTTCTAGCGTTTGCCCTTCTTCCGTAGCCAGTTAACAGCTGATGAAAAGAGAATTCCAGGGAGTCGGGCGGTGGCACAGTGGGTTAAGCACACGTGGCGCAAAGCGCAGGGACCGGCGTAAGGATCCCGGTTCGAGCCCCCGGCTCCCCACCTGCGGGGGAGTCGCTTCACAGGCGGTGAAGCAGGTCTGCAGGTGTCTGTCTTTCTCTCCCCTCTCTCTCTGTCTTCCCCTCCTCTCTCCATTTCTCTCTGTCCTATCCAACAACAAAGCAACATCAACAATGGCAATAATAACCTCAACGAGGCTGCAACAACTGGGCAACAAAAAGGGGGGAAAATGGCCTCCAGGAGCGGTGGATTCATGGTGCAGGCACCGAGCCCAGCAAGAACCCTGGAGAGAAAAAAAAAAGACTCTCATACCTGGAGTTCTCTGGGTCCTGACTCACCACAATACAGGGCTGAGCAGGGCTCTGGTAAAATAAAAAGAAATGAATGAATAAAATAGCTCAGAGTGTAAGAACAGAGCACTGCTCAGCTCAGATTTATGCTGGAGAGAGGGGGATTCAACCTGAAGCATTGAAACCTGAGGCATGGAAGCTTTTTACTTAAGCAGCAAGCTCTCTGCCTGGCCCCCAAGGGCCTCCTCTCAACAGGAGCCCACAGACTGTGGTTCAGTCCCAAAAAGAAACAGACCGTCACATGGTCCACTAACACTTTGCGCCATGTGCACTTAACCTGCTGCACTAACACTCGACTCCCTGTTTACTTGTATCTCATCACATTTTATTTTATGGTTATTCTTAGTGATGAGAGCTAGAGATACAGAAAGATACAGAGAGAGGGAGATGGGCCGTGGTGGATATCATAATGCTCATGCCAAGAGACTCTCCTACCTGAAGCTCTAAATTTCCTGCAACACCATGATGCAGGGCCGAGCAAGGCTCTGGTGAAAATAAATAAACAAATAAATAAATAAGTGTGTGTGTGTGTGTCTGTGTGTGTGTGTGTGTGTGTGTGTGTGTGTGTGTGTGTGTGTGTGTGTGTGTCAGAGAGTGAGAGCAGAGCACTGCTCAGCTCAGACCTATGCTGAAGAGCCGGGGATTCAGCCTGAAGTCTTGAAACCTCAGCTATGAAAGCTTTTTATTTAACCAGAAAGCTCTCTGCCTGGCCACCAAGGGCTTCTTTGGACATGAGACCCAGTACCATGGCAGGCACAACTAGTCCCAGAGGGATGCACATGCTCTCTCTCACTAACTTTTTTAAAGAATTCCCTACATCTGTGTATGTAAGTGCCACATACCGATCTGCCTACTCACCTACATCCTACCTGTCAAGATTATTTAAGATTTGAAAATTTCGATTCTGACATGACAAAGCAAGAGACTATTTCAGACAAGGACATGAAAGAAAACTCCCTGGGAGTCTTTGACCTGTGAGGTGAGATGCCCGCTAGGTGACGGCAAGACACGGCTTCTGAAGGAGGAAGCTTCCGAGCTGCGAGTTCTTCTCCACCGTCTCTTTCCACCTGAAATGAAAGTCACATGGTGGGGAGCCCAGGTGATGGTGGTGCTGAGCTGAGGAAGTGTGAGGCAGCTGGGGAGCTGGACGGCCCTGGAGGCCTGAGCCAGGGACCTGAGTTGGCGTGTGTCAGCTTCAGATCCCTGCTGGGGGGACACTGGACTGTTCCCGCTAACCAGCACGACATATTCTTTTTGTCCTCAGAGTCCCAGGCAAATGCTCAGAGGCAATCATTCCGATCTATGGCAGAATGGATGTTAAAATAAAAAGACATTTATTCATGGGGGCCAGACAGTGGTGCCCTCGGGTAAGCACGGACATCACTATGCACAAGGCCATGCAAGGGGCAGGGTTTCAGCTCCCACTGCCCACCTGCAGGGAACGCTTCAAGCAGTGAAGCAGGTCTGAAGTTGTCTTTCTCTTTCCATCCCTCTATCCCCTTTGCTCTCTCAACTGCTCTCTGTCCTATGTAGTAAGATATCTTTCCAGGAGCCGTGGATTCACAGTGCTGGCCGCGAACCCTAGTGACAACCCTGAAGATGAAAATAAATGATTCAAAGACATTGACTTGTGATCGCTGCTTCTGGTGGTGGGGGCGCTGAACCTGGGACTTCAAACCTCAGGCCTGAGAGTGTCTTTGCATCACCGTTCTGGTACCTAGCCCTGCCTCTTTTCTAGTCTGGATGCCACTAGGTGGATTGCTGAGGCTCCGTGCCAGCACTAGGAAGCCAGGGAAGCTGGTGGCTCCCCCAACACCCTCCCATTGGTTCTTTCCCTCTGAGTGCACTGAGAAGTTGAGAGGAAAGGGTGAGACAGAGACGTGGAGGAGAGAAAGCGAGATCCCCCCACAGACCTGCCTCACCTTTCCTCCCGCTGCACGCTGGGCGCAGGGCTCCATGCCTGGTTCTGGTGCACAGAGTTGTGGGAACTCCAGCGGGTTCCTCACCGCCCAGCAGCCCAGCAGAAAGCTGCTCAAATCACTCATTTTTTGCCTGGAGGGTTATTGCTGGGGCTCAGTGCCTGCACTATGAGTCCACTGCTCCTAGAGACTATTTTTTCTTTCTTTTCTTGTCCTGGTTGTTTTATCATGGATGTGGTTACTATTATTGTTGTTGTTGATGATGACTAGGACAGAGAAATCGAGAGAGGAGGGGAAGATAGAGGAAGAGAGAAGACAGACACCTGTAGACCTGCTTCACTGCTTGTGAAGTGCCCCTGTGCAGGTGGGGAGCCGGGGGTTTAAACCAGGGTCCTTATGCCGGCCCTTGCACTTTGAACCATGTGCACTTAACAAACCGGGTTACAGCCTGACCCCTGCAAATCGCTTTTTTTTCCTATAAGGGAGTTGTAGCGGTGCATGAGATAAAGGGGAATTAGCCATGGCACAGACACGGGGGAGCAAAGGCGGAGATCCAGGACCCTTGCAACTTGGTAGACATTCCACCCAGCCAGGGAAACTGGAGGCTCAGCCTCGCAAGTCTGGTGCTCTGCCCAGTAAGCCTGTCTCCTGCCTTTCTAGCTCCTGGGAAGGAAGCTCCCAAGAACAGATCCTGTCAGCAGGCCGCAAGCACCCTGCCCAGAGCAACAACTCGCCCAGACCAAGGGGCAGTGCAGGGGGAGCAAGGCCTGAATGCCAGGGGCCCTGCTGTGCTATGTCGCCGCCTTGTGGACAAGGAGCAGAATGCACCTTACGGGACAACACACCCAGCCAAAGGGCTCCAGTATTTCTCCCAATATTGTCTACGTTTCCTTTTCCTGACACAGAGCCAGGGAGAAAAGCAGACAGAGAAACACCAGAACACTGTCAGCTCCAGCTAATGGTGGCGTCAAATTGAAACGGGTTCTTGAAGCCACTGACTAGAAAGTCTTTGGCAGATCTCCTAATATAGCTCCTAAGCACTAGGTCTTCTTATTTTAAATATTTTATTGTACTGTTATATTTAGCTATGGAGAGAGAGAGAGAAAGAGAGAGAGAATCAGAGAGAATGTTTCTAACTACAAAGCTGTCTCCCAGCCCAACGACTTCTTTTATAATATTTTTCTTTCCTTTTTAAATATCTTTAGTAATGAGAGATAGGTATAAAGACAGAAAGATGATAACTACTAGCCAGTCACTCTGCCCCAAGCTCTCTTCATTTCCTTATATTTTATCACATTTTATTTTATGGTTATGCTTAGTGATGAGAGCTAGAAATACAGAAAGACACACAGAGAGGGAGATGGGCAGTGGTGGATATCATAATGCTGATGCCAAGACTCTCCTACCTGAAGCTCTGAATTTTCTGCAATATTATGACTCAGGGCTGACCAAGGCTCTGGTAAAAATAAATAAATAAACAAATGAATAAAGTGTATCAGGGAATGAGAACAGAGCACTGCTCAGCTCAGACTTATGCTGGAGAGCTGGTGAGTAGCCTGAGGTCTTGAAACCTCAACTATGAAAGCTTTTTGCTTGACGACTAAGGTATCTGCCTGGCGCCCAAGGGCTTCTTCCAGCAGGAGCCCACAGACTGTTGGTTCAGCCCCAGAATGGAGCAGGCTGCCAGAGAGCTCAATGCAGGACAGGGCTTCTCACACCTGAGAGCCCCAGTTCCATTCCCTGCCCTTCCCAGGCTTAACTGCTATGATCCCCTCTTGACTGGCTCAGCTAAATACACAAACCTGTTTCCCCCTGTAGGAAAGAGTGAATTCCTGTGCAGCCTGGGAAATGCAAACTTCCCAGATCCCTGGACACAGAGGAGACCTTGACTCTCATCCCCCAGCAGTGGGCAAAACTCTGCTCTGCTGGGTGGGTTGTCCGTTCTCCTAGCACTGAGCATCCCCTAGGTAACTGGATTTCTCTTTCTCTCCCTCTCTCTCTCTCAGTTCGAAATGGCATCAATTCAGAATGCAACATGCTCAAAGTTGTTATGTATTGCGCACCACACACCAGTTAGAAGAAGGAGAGATTCAGAGCATTTCTTACACAGACAAAAGTCAGAGGAACTCAGACCTCGCCATCCAAGGCCCTCTGCATGGATCCACTCCTGGGGCACCAGAGACCTTTGTGTACGTGAGGGGCCAGCTCAGAGCCTTCCCGCATCTACAGCTGGGATGGAATGAATCCTCTGGAAGGATCCCTGCGTGTGTGACCTCCACCCTGACTCAGGCACTGAGCACAGCTATGTAACTTGGATGCCCTTTCCGCTTGCTGGCCAGTGACCAGCGCCAGCCTCACTCTTCATTCTGCCAGTTCAATCCCCAGCACCTCCTGTGGGGAGTCCTGCATTTGTGTTTCCTCGCACATTCTTTTGGTTTTTCTTTTCTTATTTTTTTCATAATGGATTTATTAAGGAGAGGGAAGAGGGAAAGGAGGAGACAGAGAAAGAAGCAGACATCACTCTGGCACATGTGCTGCTGGAATTGAATTCAGGGCCCCATGCCTGAGAGCCCGACACTTTATGCATTGTGCCACCTCCCAGACCACTCTCCCTTTTCTATTCTTTTCTTTTTTCTGTACTATTTTCACTCTTTCTTTTTCATTTTACTTCTTTCCTTTCTTTTTTATGTTTTCTCTACCAGCACACTGACCAGCTCTAGTTACGGTGGTGCAAGTACTGAAACTGGGACTTCAGAGACTCGGGCCTGAGAGTGTTTTTGCTCCATGTCAGGCCAGAGACCTGGTGCCTCAGCCTCATAAGCCTGGTGCTCTGCCCAGTCACCTGTGTCTCCTGCCTCTCTCTCTAGCTCCTGGGAAGGATGCTGCCAAGAGCAGAGCCTGTGAGCAGGCTGCAAACACCCTCCCACATCAACACCCAAGGGGGCCGAGCAGTGGGAGCCAGGCACACCCAGCAGGGACAGGGCTGGGAAATGTCGCCGCCTTGTGGACACGCAGTAGAATGCACCCGGAGGGAGACTAGAGCCCAGCAAAGGGCTCCCATATTTTTCTGGATATTGTCCGTATTGTGCTTTCCTCACACACATCCAGTGAGAAAAACACAGAGAAAGACCACAACAGCTCAAAATACAGCTCAGTGTAGTGCTGGCAACTGAAACTGGGTTCCTGAAGCAAGAGGCATGAACACCTTTGGCAGAAACCATAAGATAGCTTCTAAGCCCAAAGTCTGCTTCTTGTAAATATTTGCATTTTATTGAAGTATTATATTTAAGTATTGAGAGACAGATAGCTCTCTATCGTAACCAACAACAGCAATAGCAATAACAACAACAACAATAATAACAAGGGCTACAAAATGGTAAAAATGGCCTCCAGGAGCAGTGGATTCATAGTGCAGGCACCGAGCCGCAGTGATAAACCTAGAGGCAAAAAAATATATATATTAGGAGTAGGGTGGAGGCACAGGGGGTTAAGTGCAAGTAGTGCAAAGCACAAGGATCATCGTAAGGAACCTGGTTCGAGCCTCTCCCATTTGCTCTTTCACTTTGAGTTTAATGTACACTGAGAAATTGAGATGGGAGGATGGAGTTTAGAGGGAGAGAGAAAGAGATGCCCCTGCAGACCTGCTTCACCTCTCCTCACCCTGCAGGTGTGGACGGGGCTCTAGGTCTGGTCCCTGCACACGTGTGGGATGGCCCTGGGACTGGTCACTGCCCAGCACCCAGCAGAGGATCTCCGATCTCCTTTTTCCTGGAAGGGGCTTTCAACAGTGCAGGAGACACAAAGGGACTGACCCAAGCGACAGACAGATGGAGAGCACAGGCAGAGGTCCAGGACTCCTGTGTCTCTGTGGCCAGCCCACCTGCCAGGGCAGGAAACCGGGTACCTCAGCCACACAAGCCGGGTGCTCTGCCCAGTCCACTCTGTCTCCTGCCTCTCCCTCTAGCTCCTGGCAAAGAAGCTGCAAAAGAACAGAGCCCGTGAACAGGCTGCAAACACCCTCCCCACACCAACACCGTCCAGTGCGAGGCAGGTGCACCCAGCAGGGGCACTGCTGTGAGATGTCGCCGCCTTGTGGACACGCAGCAGAATGCACCTGGAGGGAGACTAGAGCCCAGCAAAGGGCTCCCGTGTTTCTCTGAATGTTGTTTTCATGGTCTTTACCTCACACACATCCAGTGAGAAAACACACAGAGAAACACCACCACACTGCTCAGCTCAAGCTCAGGATGGCGCTGGGGATTGAAACTGGGTTCTTGAAGCCACAGGCATGAAAGTCTTTGGCTGAACTCCAAGGATAGCTCCTAAGCCCAAAGCCTACTTATTTAAATTATTTTCATTTTATGCTATTATTATATTTAGTTATTGCAAGATAGAGAGACAGACATAATGGTGGTAGCTATCTTCATCCCAAAGACTTGTTATTCTTTATTTTTTATTTTACTTTTCTTTGTTAATAATTTTAATGAATGAAACATAGGCATAAAGAGAGAAAGATGATAACTAAGAGTCTGCCATGCTCTCCTTTCTAATTCAGTATTTTATTATGTTTCATTTATTGTTACATTTAGGAGTGAGGTCTAGAGACCCATGAGGAAGATTCAGAGACACTGACATGGGCAGGGGTAGGTGTCATGTTGGTGATGCACAGAGACTCTCACACCTGAAGCTTTGAGCTTCCCGCAACAGCAGGGTCCAGGGTGGAGTCAGGCTCTGGTTAAAAAGAAAACCCCAGATTGAGGCCACAGCACTACTCAGCTCAAACTTATGCTGGAGACCTGGGGATTGAACCTGAAGCCTTGGAACACAAAACTTAGAGCCTTTGACATAACCATTATGCTATCAACTAGCTACCAAGGTATTTTTCAACATGAGCCCAGATTGTTGATTCAGGCCAACGATGGAGCAGCCTGCCAGAGAGCTCAATGCAGGTCAGGGCTTCTCACACCTCAGAGCCCCGGCTCCATTCCCAGCCCTGCCCTGACACAACTACTTTGAACCCTACTCTTGACTGACTCAGTTAAAATACACAAACCTGTTTCCCCCTGTAGGAAAGAGTGAATTCCTGTGCAGCCTGGGAAATGCAAACTCGCCAGATCCCTGGACACAGAGGAGACCTTGACTCACATCCCCCAGCAGTGGGCAGAACTCTGCTCTGCTGGGTGGGTTGTCCATTCTCCTAGCACTGAGCATCCCCAAGTGAACTGGATTACTCTCTCTCTCTCCTCTCACACTCTTATCCTTTTTTTAAATGACACCAAATTAGAATGTAACTTTTTAAAGATGTTATGTATTGCCTATCACACACCAATTAGGAAAAAGGGAGAGAGTGATTTAGAGCATTTCTTGCTCAGACAAAGGGCAGAGAAACTCAGACATAACCCTCCAAGGCCCTGTGCACTGACCCACCTCCTGGCTCTCCAGACCCCTTTGTGTACACTAGGTGCCAGCTCAGCGCCTTCCTGGAACAATTACCCTTGAAAGATTCCTACTTGTGTGACCTCTACGCTGAATGACCCCAGGCCCTGAGCACAGCAATGGAACTTGGCTGTACTTTCTGCTTGCTGGCCCAGTGACAAGCACCAGCCTTGTCCTTCATTCCACCAGTTCAATCCCCAGCACCATCAGTGAGGGATCCTGCATTTGTGCTTTCTCCCCATATCAACTCCTTCACTCTGTGTTTGTTTCTTTCCTTTTTTAAAGTTTTTTAAAAATATTTATTTATTCCCTTTTGTTGCCCTTATTGTTTTATTGTTGTAGTTATTACTGTTGTTCTTATTGATGTCATCATTGTTGGAAAGGACAGAGAGAAATAGAGAGAGGAGGGGAAGACAGAGAGGGGAGAGAAAGACAGACACCTGCAGACCTGCTTCACCGCCTGTGAAGCGACTCCCCTGCAGGTGGGAAGCCGGGGGCTCGAACCAGGATCCTTAGGCCGGTCCCTGCACTTTGCACCTCATGGGCTGAACCCACTGCGCTACTGCCTGACTCCCTCTATGTTTGTTTCTTATCTCTTTTACTCAGGACATTTTTTTCTCTTTCTTTTTACTTGCTTCTTTTTTCTTTCTCTTAATTTTTGCTTTTTAAATCAGAGTAATGACCAGTTCTCGCTATGGTGGTGCAAGGTTTGAACCAGGGCCTTCAGAGGCTCAGGCATGGTTTTTGTGCCACGTCAGGCCAGTGAAACTGGCGTCTCAGCCTCATAAGCCTGGTGCTCTGCCCAGTCAACTCTGCCTCCTGCCTCTCTAGCTCCTGGCAAGGAAGCTGCCAAGAACAGAGCCTGAGAACAGACTGAAAACACCCCCAAACACATCAACACTCCAGGGCAGTCAGGGGAGCCAGGCGCACCCAGCAGGGCATCGCTGAGAAATGTCGCCGCCTTGTGGACACGCAGCAGAATGCACCTGGAGGGAGACTAGAGCCCAGCAAAGGGCTCCCGTGTTTCTCTGAATGTTGTCTGCATTGTCTTTTCCTCACACACATCCAGGGAGAAACACGCAGAGAAACACCAGCACACCGCTCAGCTCAAGCTCACAGTGGTTCTGGGGTTTGACACTGGGTTCTTCTAAGCCAGAGACTTTAAAGTCTATTTGCTCAACTCCTAAAAAAGCTCCTATGCCCAAGCTCTTCCGATTTTAAGTATTTGTATTTTATTGATTATTAAGAGGGAACTTCTGTGACTTATGCAGGCAATCACTTTTCAGCCTGTGTGCATCTCAGCGACACCCTGTTACCTTACACGTACACAGAGTCATAACTGCGCGGGGAGGAGTGTCGTTAGAAAGAGGAGCACCAGCTGCCGAGCCAGTCTCCACTCCTCCAGGCTGGACTCTGTGCCAGGCTGCACTGTCCCGCTGCCTATTCCGTGGTCACAGCAACTCTCTGAGGCTGCAATAGAATAGCCTTGTGCACAGAGGAGAGCTGGCACAAACACTCACCGGCCCAAAGGAGACGCAGAAGAGACGACTTCTTACTTCAAAGTCAACACACTTGCCGCCTGACCAAAGCTCCTGCACATTACAGAAATGCTCAGCTAGAAACTATAAAGAACTGCCACCAGCTTCCAGATGCTATCACGATGCCAACGTGACCTCCCTGGGCAGAAGACCTCACCAGTGTGTCCTGGAGCCCCACCTTCCCAGAGCCCTGCCGCGCTAGGGAAAGAGAGAGACAGGCTGGGAGTGTGGATCCACCTGCAAACGCCCATGTTCAGCGGGGAAGCAATGACAGAAGCCAGACCTTCCACCTTCTGCATCCCACAATGACCTTGGGTCCATACTCCCAGACGGATAGAGAACAGGAAGTTTATCAGGGGAGGGGACGGGATATGGAGTCTGGTGGTGGGAATTGTGTGGAGTTGTCTCCCTCTTAACCTATGGTCTTGTCAATATTTCCATTTTACAAATAAAATTTGGGGAAAAAAATTATAAAGATACAAATCACACACTACTAGCAAGCATATAAAAATAACAACTGGTAGGCCACTAATCCTCAGAATAAAGGAGGAAATGAAAAAGAACAGAAGAACTAGGAGAAAAATATCGTTTTTATCTTTATGACCTTGTAAATCATACACAATCAGACAAAAGGGAAAGATTTAGGCCACATGAGGGCAATAGGCACCATTTACAATGACACCAGAAGTACATACACAGTATTTAGAGGCACTACAAGGCCCAAGGGGCCAGTTGGTGGTACACCTGGCAGAAAGTACATGTGACTCTATCCAAGGACCTGGGTTCAATACCCAGTCTCTCCCTGTGAGGGAAGATGCACAGCAGTGAGTGCTGCAGGTGGCTTTTACCCCTCCCTCACCATCTCCTTCCTTCCTCTCAACTTCTCTCTTACAATAGACCACCAGGACAGAAGGCTAGAAGTGGACCTACCCTGTGAACCTGCAATTCCCCTCCTGGGGATAGATCATAAGAAACCCAACACACCCATCCAAAAAGATCTGTGTACACCTATGTTCTTGGCAGCACAATGTGTAACAGCCAAAATCTGGAAGCCACCCAGGTGTCCAACAACAGATGAGTGGCTGAGCAAGTTGTGGTCTAGATACACAATGGAATACTACTCAGCCATTAAAAATGGTGACTGCACTGTTTTCAGCCGATCTTGGATGGACCTTGAAAAATTCATGTGAAGTGAAATAAGTCAGAAACAGAAGGATGAGTATGGGATGATCTCACTCTCAGGCCGAAGTTGAAAAACAAGACCAGAAGAGCAAACACAAGTAGAACCTGAACTGGAATTGGTGTATTGCACCAAAGTAAAAGACTCTGGGGTTTGTGTGCGGGGGAGAGTACAGGCACAAAAAGGATGATAAAGGACCTGGGGGGGGTGTATTGTTATATGAAAAACTGGCAAATGTTATGCATGTACAAACTATTATATTTACTGTGGAATGTAAAGCATTATTCCCCAATAAAGAAATTTTTAAAAAGACCATCAGGAGCCCTAGATTCACCGTGCAGGCACAGAGACCAGTGAAATGAATATATTTAAATAACTTAAATAAATAGGTAATACTAGGAAATGGAAACACAGTATTCTGGGAGCTGGCATGGTGAATAAAGCATTGACCTCTCAAGCATGAGGTCCTGAGTTCAATCACCCGCAGAAGATGTACCAGGGTGATATCTGGTTCTTTCTCTCTCTCAATCTTTCTCATAAATAAATCTTTAAAAATCTTTTTTAAAATGTAAGAAATGGCCCAGTTGGTTGTAGCCTTTTCATGGATGTCTATCAGTCCAGTCTGACTACAGACTCCTGAATTTCCATGTCCACGTGAGCATAACCAGGCCTTGTTTTTCTTCAGAATTAGTTTAGACTTCCCAGCTCCCTCCTCACTCCCTCTTTCCCATTTGAACCACACTGTCCAGGCCAAAATCCCCTTCCTCACACTTTCTTTCCCTGGCTCCCTCCTAATATCCGACCCCACCCCCTAACCTGAACATGGATAGATTGTGAGCCAATTCCCTCTCGACAAAGGGGAAGAGGACAGGTTGTTCCCATGTCCAATGATGTGTAAAAAGGCTCTGCAGACGGCCTGGGGGCCTGCTGGCTTACACCCTTGCACATGTGTATGTATGTATGCATGCATGTAAGTATATGTATATGTATGTAAAACTTTTGCGTTACTCATGACTCTCGGTGTCTCAGTCCTTGCTTTACAGCATAGACAGAGTGTTTGCACTGTTTCCCACAAAAAGAGAAGAAAACGGAAACACATGAACTTAAAAACCCAGGTTCAAGAGTCGGGTGGTAGTGCAGTGGGTTAAGTGCATGTGTCGTGAAGCACAAGGACTGGCTCTAAGGAGCCTGGTTCGAGCCCCCGGCTCCCCACCTGCAGGGGAGTCGCTTCACAGGTGGAGAAGCAGGTCTGCAGGTGTCTGTCTTTCTCTCCCCCCTCTGTCTTCCCCTCCTCTCTCCATTTCTCTCTGTCCTAATAATGATAACATGAACAACAACAACAACAATAATGAACAATAACAATAAAAAACAAAGACAACAAAAGGGGAAATAAATAAATAAATATAAACAAGCAAGTACATTTTAACATCACATTTTAAATGCCGTTGTATATTTTATTTTATCATGATTAGTGATTTACAAGATGAGAAGATTGTAGGGGCCTAGCTCCCCACTGCACCCACCCATCGCTAGAGTTCTGTATCTGCCCCGCAAATATATATTTATGCCCCCAGGGACGTCAGCTCTGTGGCTGTGACCCTCCCTACACACGTGGTCAAGAGGCTGTGGGAGGAGCTGCAGGGACTGACCTCTCCTCCCTCTGCGTTTCTGGGGAACCAGCTCTGCCCCCAACATTCCATTTAAGAAAAAGAACAAGTGAGGAGTTAGCATGAGGGTTATGCAAACGTGAATACAGTGGTGAGGCCCAAGGCTCAATCCCTCATAACAACATATGCTAGCGCCAAGCAGAACTTTGGTTAAAAAAAAAAACAACGAAACAAAAGAAAAGGTGGTCCAGCAGGTGGCGCAGTGGGTAAAGCACTGGACTCCCAAGCAGGAGGCCGTGAGTTCAATCCCAGGAGCACATGTACCAGAGTGATGTTTGCTTCTTTCTCTCCTAGCATTCTCCTTAATGAATAAATAAAATCTTTAAAAAACTAAGAAAAGTAAAGGAGACATTGTAACTTGGGGGCCCGGGCAGTAGCACACCGGGTTAAGTGCACATAGTATGAAAAATAAGGACCCCAGTTTGAGCCCTCAGCTCCCCGCCTGCCAGGGACTGGGCGGCTCCACAAGTGGGGAAGCAGGTCTGCAGGCGACTCTCTTTCTCTCCCCACCTCTGTCTTCCATGCCCTCTCCATTTCCCTCTGTCCTATAAAACAAACTTTTAAATGGCCACAGGAGTAATGGATTCATCGTACAGGTACTGAGTCCCGATGAAAACCCTGGAGGCAAAAGGAAGAAAGAAAGATAGTAACTTAAATCGTCTGGGAGGTGGACAGCGGATAAAGCATCAGACTCTTAAGTGTGAGGTCCCAAGTTCAATCCCTGACAGCACTTGTACCAGAGTGATGTCTGGTCCTTTCTCTCTCCTCCTAACTTTCTCATAAATAAATAAAATCTTTTTAAAAAGAAAGAAAGGAAGAGAGAAAGGAAGGAAGGGAGGAAGGAAGGAAGGAAGGAAGGAAGGAAGGAAGGAAGGAAGAAGGAAAGAGGGGTCTGGGCAGTAGTGCAGCGGGTTAAGCGCACACACAAAGCACAAGACCCGGTGTAAAGATCCCGGTTAGAGCCCCGAGCTTCCCACCTGTAGGGGTCACTTTGCAAGCTGTGAAGTGGGTCTGCAGGTGTCTATATCTCTCTCCTCCTCTCTGTGTCCCCCCTCTATTTCTCTCTATCCTATCCAACAAAAATAACAATAACAACTACAAGAAGGACAAGAAAAACTGGCCTCCAGGAGGAGCAAGCGAGCTGCTTGACATGGTGCCAGCTTTGCAGGAAGATCAGCAAGGCTGGACTCTCCAGGCCAAAATGAAACCATCTCGCCTTTTGCTATGAATAGGGCTTGGGATTAAGCTCTGTGTGGTCTAAATAATCTTGACCTATGGCCAGGCGCAGAGCCTGCTGACCAATAACAAAAGGAATGACAAAACCTGCACTGCACTCTGTAAGACTGATCACAATGGAACAAGCAATATCAGTCATGCAGAATTTTTTAGGAGACTCCGAAAGGAAATGTTTCCCCCTTTATCTACGTCATTCCCCCTAAAATATAGAGAAAGATTGGTGGTTCCCACAGTGCAGGGGCCACCTTACAAAGCATAATCAATAAGTGGAAATTTTTGATACCCACCTAGACACAATAGGCCTTTTAATCCACCACCCACCACTATGCTCCCACTTCCCTATACAGGAATAGTACAGGAGAACCTAGGTCGCATAGTGAGCACACACAGAAGACGAATTCCAGCCAGAGAGCTTCACTTTATGGAGAAGATGGCCAGATCAGCACCACCTTGGTGCCTTCTCAGTATGGAACAAAACAAAACTCCTTGATCGAACAATGAAAGAGATCTTATGAAAATGGGGGGATTCGGGCGGTAGCGCAGCAAGTTAACCGCATGTGGCACAAAGCGCAAGAACCGGCATAAGGATCCCGGTTCGAGCCCCCGGCTCCCCACCTGCAGGGGAGTCGCTTCACAGGCGGTGAAGCAGGTCAGCAGGTGTCTGTCTTTCTCTCCCCCTCTCTGTCTTCCCTTCCTCCCGCCATCTCTCTCTGTCCTATCTAACAATGACAACATCAATAACAACAATAATAGCTAAAACAACAGTAAAAAGACAACAAGGGCAACAAAGGGGGAAATAAGTAAATAAAATGAAAGAAAGAAAAATGGGCCGCTCAATTTGTTTAAGGCCCCTAGAAACATAACAAGCTGGAACTTTCTATGAAACGTGGCTTCTGATGCATAGGGGCAAGAAGATGGCAGAAACACACAGGTAGAATATTAATCTTGATCAGTAGGACATCTGCCCAGCACACAGGTACAGGAATAACAAACGACATAGAAACTGTGATGTGAGAAAAGTGCCCCTGGACTGTGAAAGTTCCACAAAGCAGGAGGTGTTCCCTACCTGGGCTCTTCTTGCCTGGTGATTTTTGTTTTAATAATCAAAGCCTTGGGGATTTGTGTGTTAGTGACCAAAGCCTTGGTGATTTTTGTTCTAATGTTGTGAGCCTTATGAAGTCTCATAAGGCATAAAACAATAAAGTTCTTCCTGAGCATGGCAGAGATGTCTCTCTCCTGCTCCTAAAGCAGTTGACGTCTCTCTCATCCGATTCTCGCCGACCCCCTCATCTTTCAGGATACCCTAATAACCTGCTAGTGTTGGCCCCTGGCAAAACAGAAACTTAAAAATCAGCAAGGAGGGCTGGTGAAAGAGCTCACCTGAGCAGTGTGTTTATTTGCTATGTATACAATCCAAGTCTGAGCCCGCACCACATAAAGTTTCAGTGCTGTGCACTGCAGTCAGTCCCTCTCTCTCTCTCTCAAATACACAAACACCCTCTGTCTCTGTTAAAATGAAACTAAAATCAGCAAGGATACAATGAGACACAAGCCTGTAGTGAAAAATATGCGACTGTGTCATTTGAAAGAAAAACTGACAGAATTGCTCAGCTAATTAGACTCGAGAGACAAGTTCAGCTAATGTCCCTTATATGTGAAACTGCAATGGCCAAAGCAAACAAACGTACAGCAACTCAGAGATCACCAAACAGACTCACTTTGCGAGTCCTTGTGTGGTTCTAAAGGGCACAGGACTTAGGTGGAGGGTGTCAGTTATACACACCCAGTCTGGGAACCCATACTCCTCAAATCTTACAATTTGGTAACCCGCCATTTAATCAGGAGCAATAAAAGGTATCAGAGTAATAAACAAAGGTCTCTCATCCGGGAGCAGGGAGCCCCCATAGCTGTCCCACCCCAGAGCCACACAGAGGCCCTGCCCCAGACCCCCGGAGCACAGGGCCCACCCGAGCCCCGGCTGCGACCCTCCCCCACAGGCCCCGCCAGGGCTCCCCACGCTCCCCAAAGCAGAAAGCGCCCCGAGGTGCCCTGCAGACCCGCACACCCACCCGGGCCCGGCTGACCTGCGGGGGCTCGTCTCTCGCGGCCGCAGGCGAGTCGGGAAGCGCCGAGTCTCAGCCACTCGGTTCCGTCCCGCAGCTCGCGGCACCCGCAGGGCGGACACGGTGGCCATCTCGCCCCATGCCCGTGTCGGTGGCCGGGCGGCCAGTCTTCTGGGGGGCAGCCATCTCCACGCCCGGCTCCCGTCCCGGGAAAGCCGGGATCAGACTGCAGGCCCCGCAGCCGCACGCAGCCGCGATTGCCGACACCTGGGCTCCGGCCGAGCCTTTCCCGCGGCCATGGGGGCGGCCAGGGGGCAGGGGAGCCGGGCTCGCCCTCCTCGGTGTGCGGCTGCTCCCGCCACACAGCTTCCCGCGGGCGGGGGCTGCACCCCGACCCTCCACCCTCAGGGAGTCTCTTTCCTCCCCCTCTAGCAATTCCTCCTCCTCCTTTTCCTCTCTTTGCAGAAGCTGCTCAGCTCCGGCTTAGGGCTGAGCTGGACACTGAACCTGGAACTTCAGAGCCTCAGGCACGAAAGTCTTTTGCACACATTATGCAGTCCCCCAGCCCTGTGACTGGACTTCATTCAAAGTCACTAATTTGCGACTTCATCTATTCTCGCCCTCAGTAATAGCCACTGCAGGGAGCAAATTGCTATTTTTCATCTCCACCAGTTGACTTGCATTTTTCTATGTGTTTATGGTATTGTATTTTACTTTTAACCAGAGCACTGCTGAGCTCTGGCTTCTGGTAGTGCTGGGGGAGGGGTGCGGCTTGAAGCTGCCACTGTGAAGCCCCAGGCAGGAGAGTCTCTTTGCATAACCATTATGCTAGCTCCCCACCCTAAATAAATCTTAAAAAGAAAGGCCATTGTGAGAGACCCTTAAGTCTTTAAAAGCACAATACCACAAATGTTTAGTACAAAAATTCTTTTTATAAAGTGTTATCTCTGACCATCTGCGGCCAGTAGTTTTATATTATTGTTTTTAAAGATTTTATTTATTTATTTTTGAGAAAGATAAAAGAAAGAGCCAGATATCACTCTGGTACATGTGCTGCTGGGGATTGAACTCAGGACCTCATAGCTTGAAAGTCCGATGCTTTATCCACTGTCCCACCTGCCAGACCACAGTTTTGTATTGTTTAGGTCAGCTCCTGTCAGTGCTTGCTAATCCTCCAGCAGAGACCCTCGGACTCTCTCCCTCCTTTCCTTATTTAGGCAACAGGGAGATTGTGAGCTCTGAAGCCCAGCCCATGGGTGGAGGAGACAGTTCAGCAGCAGGTATAAAAGATGGGGGAAGGCTGAGGGGACGGCCACTGTTGGCAGAATGTCCTTTTGCAAAAGAATAAATGCCTTGCTTCAACTCATTTTTGCCTTGACAAGTAATTTTAATCAGACGTCATTTACAACAATAGCATAAAATGAAAATAATTAAAATAAATAGACCTTGGGATTAGGAGCTGTCTTGGGAGTTCAGCCGAAGACTTTCATGCCTATGGCTTCAAGAACCCAGTTTCAAAACCCAGCACCATCCTTATCTTGAGATGAGCGATGTGGTGGTGTTTCTCTGTGTGTTTTTCTCACTGGATATTGTGAAAGAATGGAATTCCTCAATTGGACTAGCTCACTGAAGTAGACAGAGAAGATGTCTTAGAAACTAGGTAAGATGAAATCACACTAACGCGCTAATCGCTTCAGCTCCGCACCTGACGGATGTGAACGTTTGCCTTGAAAACTGCGGACACTGCAATCCCCGCTCTCAGCTACCTGTTGTTAACTTGCCCATTTGGCTTCTGTAAACACTGCTTCCTCTCCGGAAGATAAGAATGGAATATTCTCCTTGAAATTTTACCCAGAAAATAATTACCAAGGGCATGTTAAATGCCTAAATCATGTAGACCTCCCCTCCCAACTCACTTTTCCATTTAAAGGAAGACGAATTTCAAGCCTCAAGATCTCAGGGTGACAGAACCAAATTTGGTACACCAGCCTGTGATCTCTCAGGTGAGATCTGTCTTTGTCTTTTGGTGTCGTCTCTGTGTAAGTCTGTGGACTGGCCTTATTTGCACTCTTTCAAACTTAAGAATAAATTCCTTATACTTCACTTATGTACGGGAGTCGTGTCAGTTTGTGTGGGTTCAGAGCAGAAGTGTCCTTACACATCTTCCTCTATGTCCTGTGTTGGCCTTATTTTGTCCTAGTTAGTAATGGATACAGTCAGAAACAAAACTTAACAGATATGTGTGAGGAAAAGACCATGAAGACAATATTCAGAGAAACACGGGAGCCCTTTGCTGGGCTCAGTCTCCCTCGAGGTGCATTCTACTACGTGTCCACAAGGCGGCGACATGTCACTGCAGTGTCTCTGCTGGGCGCACCTTGGCTCCCACTGGACGGCCCCCTTGGGTGTCCATGTGCCTGGGACTCTGGGGGACACTGGGAGAACATGCTGTGCTGGGTAGGGGACAGAGGGCCCCAGGATCAGGCCTGCAGGGTTTTCCAGCTCCCCAGTTCCCTCAGGCTCTTCTCTTTCTCTCTCTCTGTGTCTCTCTCTGTGTGTCTCTCTCTCTCCCTCTCTCTCTCTCTTCTGGCTGGGCTCCCCCAACCAGGTGACTTTTATTTCAGACAGAACTCTTTCCACATTTCTTCCAAGGGGAAGAACTCGCAGCTCTGAAGCTTCCTACTTAAGCGGTCGTGTCTTGCCTCCACCCGCGGGCAGCTCACCTCCTCACAAGCCAGAAACTAGTTCTGTGCCCGCCATTCCCTGGAGTTGTTTGATCCGTGTCAGAAATAGACTCTTGTGTAGCCAAGTCAGCATTCAGATCTTCCAATCTTAAGTGATGTTGCCGAGTAGGATGTAAGTGAATGAGCACATAGTTATGTGACACACACATACCAGATGCGAGGATTCTTTTTTGTTTGTTTTGTTTCTTGCCTCCAGGGTTATCACTGGGTCCCTGGACTACACTGCCCCTGGAGGCTATTTTTTTCCCTTTTGTTGTCCTTGTTTTATTGTTGTAGTAGTTATTACTGTTGTTGTGATTGCTATCATCCTTGTTGTTGGATAGGACAGAGAAATGGAGAGAGGAGGGGAAGACAGAGGGGGGAGAGAAAGACAGACACCTGCAGACCTGCTTCACCACCTTTGAAGCGACTCCCCTGCAGGTGGGGAGCCAGGGGCTCGAACCGGGATGCTTGCACGGGTCCTTGTGCTTTGTACTATGTGTGCTTAACCCTGTGCGCTACCACCAGGCCCCCTTAAAAATTTAATTGATTTTCAACTTTAATTAATTAATAATATATATTTTAAATTATTTTTAAAGATTTTATTTATTTATGAGAAAGATAGGAGAGAGAAAGAACCAGACATCACTCTGGTACATGTGCTGCTGGGGCTCAAACTTGGGATCTCATGCTTGAGAGTCCAAAGCTTTATCACTGCGCCACCTCCCGGACCACAATTAATATATTTTAATATTTATTTATTCCCTTTTGTTGCCCTTGATGTTTTATTGTTGTAGTTATTGATGACATCATTGTTGGACAGGACAGAGAGAAATGGAGAGAGGAGGGGAAGACAGAGAGGGGGAGAGAAAGACAGACACCCGCAGACCTGCTTCACCGCCTGTGAAGCGACTCCCCTGCAGGTGGGGAGCTGGGGGCTCGAACCGGGATCCTTACGCCGGTCCTTGTGCTTTGCACCAACTGCACTTAACCCACTGCACTACCCGGCTCCAAGGTGATGCTTTTTAAAGACTCACTTTATTGGGTAAGGTTCATGATTTACATAGTTGTTGACACAGCGATACAGTTTTCTCTGTACTAACAAAAAAAAAAAAGGAAAGAAAGAAAGAAAGAAAGAAAGAAAGAAGGAAGACAGATCTCGAAGGTTGTTTAAACACCAGTCACCATATGAGAACATCGGCACAGGGGAAGCTTTGCAAGAGGTGGAGGCTGCTGTGCTCTCTTTCTCTGTCTCTTCCTCTCTCTCTCCCTCTCTCTCTCCCGAATCTGCAATCATGTCTCCCTGTCCACCTTTCTCCCTCACTGGCTCTCACCTCTAAATTAAAAACGAAAAAGCAGTCCACCATGATCCGTGTCATCCACCAGGTGCCTAACTAAAGAAAGATGGTCGTGGAAAATAAATTACTATATTCCAAACACCAGATACTCAATTCGCCATAGGGAACACACAAAGCAAGGCTTTTCAGAGTCCTTTGAGCAATTCCCCTGTGAAAAGCCAGGTCACACCGAATGCTGGGGGACAAGCGGGAGTGCGGTGTTGCTGCCGCCTTGTGGACACGCTGAGCAATGCATCTGAATAGACAATTCATTACCTTTCCAAATCTTCTTTACATTCTAATATACATATTATTTACACGGAACTTCACTGCGCAGAGGTCTTTAAGTAATGCACTGTGGGGAGTCGGGCGGTAGCACAGCAGGTTAAGTGCACGTGGTGCAAAGCGAAAGGACCGGCTGAAGGATCCCGGTTCGAGCCCCCGGCTCCCCACCTGCAGGGGAGTCACTTCCCAGGCGGTGAAGCAGGTCTGCAGGTGTCTGTCTTTCTCTCCCCCTCTCTGTCTTCCCCTCCTCTCTCCATATCTCTCTGTCCTATCCAACAATGATGACAGCAATCACAACGGTAATAATAACCACAACAATGGTAAAACAACCAGGGTAATGAAAGGGAAAAGATGGCCTCCAGGAGCAGTGGATTCGTGCAATAACCAGCAATAACCCAGGAGGCAGAAAAAAAGAAAAGAAAAGAAAGAAGGAAGGAAGGAAGGAAGGAAGAAAGAAAGAAAGAAAGAAAGAAAGAAAGAAAGAAAGAAAGAAAGAAAGAAAGAAAGAAATGCACTATATACAAAGCCTGGACGTGCTTAGAAAACACCTGTGTGGTGGCGTGTGGCTGCCCCCGTGTGGACACAGCCCAGAATGCAGCTGAACTCCGTCCACCCCTTTATGTATTTATTCCGAGATACAGGTGTCGCCGCATTTACAAATAGCGGACGGGGCAGGGGTAGATAGCCTAGTGGTGATGCAAGGAGACTCAGTCCCCTGCCTGAGGTTCTGAGGTCCCAGGTGCAAGCCCGCAAACCACCATCAGCCAGAGCTGGGCAGTGCTTGCTCTGGTAAAACAATAACAACAACAACGATAATAATATAGTATTTGGAGAGTCGGCTCAATGGTGGAGAGATGATTTTTAAAATTTTTTAAATATTTATTTATTTATTTTCCCTTTTGTTGCCCTTGTTGTTTTATTGTTGTAATTACTATTGTTGTTATTGATGTCGTCGTTGTTGGATAGGACAGAGAGAAATGGAGAGAGGAGGGGAAGACAGAGAGGGGGAGAGGAAGACAAATACCTGCAGACCTGCTTCACCGCCTGTGAAGTGACTCCCCTGCAGGTGGGGAGCTGGGGCCTCGAACTGGGATCCTTATGCCTGTCCTTGTGCTTTGTGCCACCTGTGCTTAACCCGCTGTGCTACCGCCCGACTCCCTAGACACTTTTATTTTTCATTTCATTGTTTTATTTGGTAGGACAGAGAAATTGAGAGGAGGGGGTAAACAGAAAGGAAGAGAGATGGAGAGACCCCTACATCCCTGCTTCACCACTCCTGAAGCTCCCCCCTGCAGGTGGGGGCCGGGGGCTTGAACCTGGGTCCTTATGCATTTTAATATATCTGCTCAACCTGATATGTGACCACCTATCCCCAAGCCACTTTTATTTTAAAAACTCACTGTTAACTGGATGCTGCCTGGACAGTTAGCTTGTTTCAAGTTGTTTTCTGTGAGAGCGCTGACACAGATTGTTCAGTCATGACTGGTTAGTCTAGACAGTGAAGCTCAAAGCCCACTCTGGGCGCCTGCCTTTGGCAGAGGCTCCTTGGCCTCACAGGTGAACGTTTGGGGTACTCTAGCACTAGGAGATCTCTAGCTCAAAGTCTAGATCAGTCTCTAGATCAAATGTCCTGATAAATCTCTATAGGAAAATGTCTAGATCAGTCTCTAGATCATGTCTAGATCAGTCACTAGGAAGATGTCTAGATCAGTATCTAGATCAAAATGTCCAGATAAATCTCTAGAACAAAATGTCTAGATCAGCCTCTAGATCAATGTCCAGGTAAATCTCTAGAAAAATATCTAGATCAGTCACTAGATCAAATGTCGAGATCAGGCTCTAGATTAAATATCTAGATCAGTCTCTAGATCAAATGTCCAGATAAATCTCTAGAAAAATGTCTAGATAAGTCTCTAGATCAGTGTCTTGATCAATGTCTGTCCTGTCTTTTTTTCTCCCTAAATTAAATCAAAGAACAGCAGCACAGGGGAAGCTTCACAGGGGATGGAGCAATGCAGTGTTGTTGCCATCTCTTCCTTATCTCTCACCTTCTCTCTCTCTCCTCTTCTACTTGCATCTCCCTCAGTCACATCCCCAGCCTGAATTAAAGCAAGGACTCCATCATGACCAGGGCACCCGACAGACCACCTACTCACACAGATATACTCAGGGTGAAATAAACGAAGATATACTAAATAAATACACAGATAACAGTATGTCTCAGCATCAAACTCCCATCAAAGGAGAAGGATGCATTTCACGGATAACCTGTACAGTTCACATGTTGAGATCCAGCAAAAGCCTGGGCTCTCAATAGTCCACAGAATTCACAGAGACACCTGGACTGCAGTGCACAAGGACCCAGGTTCGAGCCCCCAGTCTCCACCTGCAGGGAGAAGCCTCACAAGTGGTGAAACAGGTCTGCTGGTGTCTCTCAGAACCTCCCCTCCCCAGATTCCTGCCCCACTAGGGAAAGACAGAAACAGGCTGGGGTGTGGATCCACCTGTCAACACCCATGTCCAGTGGAGAAGCAATGACAGAACTCCCACCTTCTGCTCCCCATAAAGAATTTGGGTCCAGGAGTTGGGTGGTAGTGCATTGCGTTAAGCGTACATGGCACGAAGCACAAAGACCGGCTTAAGGATCCCGGTTCGAGCCCCCTGCTCCCCACCTGCAGGGGAGTCGCTTCACAGGCGGTGAAGCAGGTCTGCAGGTGTCTGTCTTTCTCTCCCCCTCTGTCTTCCCCTACTCTTTCCATTTCTCTCTGTCCTATCCAACAACTATTATCAGTAACAAAAACAACAATAACTACAACAACAATAAAAAACAACAAGGGCAACAAAAGGGAAAATAAATAAATATTAAAAAAAAAGAATTTGGGTCCATACTCCCAGAGGGAGAGAAATGTTAGGGGAAGATGACCAGAGACTCTGAACTCCAACTCCATGAGAACATTTGGATGTAGAAACAGGTGTAGGTGTGACTAAGAAAGGAAGAGAAGATATGAGATGATCTCACTCACAGGCAGAAGCTGAAAAACAAGATCAGAAGGGAAAACACTAAGCAGAAGTGGGACTGGAGTTGGTGTCTTGTACTCCTCCAGGGAGGAGGGTTCAGGGTCTGGAACAGGATGGCAGAGGAGGACCTAGTGGGGGTTGAATTGTTATGTGGAAAACTAGAAAATGTTCCCCATGTATTTTTCAGTTGACTGTAAACTATTAATCCCCCAATAAGAAAAAAAACAGAAAGGAAGACAAGATAGGACCATCGGAAAAATGGGCAAATATCTATTAATATAGATAGCTACAAGAATTAACAGCTAACCCCTATCTGTGACCTTGGGAGAGCCACTGCGGCTGCCCTACAGAGGGAATGGGGACACCCGTTATCTTGTAGTTTTGTGAGTCAATATTAAGACACTTAAAAAAAATAAAAACCCGAAACAGGAAACGGCAACCGCTTTTTATTGAGTGTTTTTATGTACAAAGAACGAGTGGTCCTCCTGCAGGAGACATTAAATAACGAACAAGAGGTGACACAGGGCTTGGGTGGCTTCTCCGTGCTCGGAGCACTGACCATCCATCCGCACCACCCCCCGGTCACCACTCAAGGCTAAATGATGAGGGTGATCCCGTGGCACCCGGTCCAGAAGACAGCTTCCCTGTGCAGGGGTGGGGTGGGGAGACGTTGGCAGTGGTTACGGGGGGCTGACTCGGGGAGGGGGGAAGGCAGACCCTGGCAGGTGTGTGGGGCCGGCTCTTGTCACCCACCCTGCAGAGGAAAAGCACCAAGATACATTCTCCCCACCCCCTGCCCTGCGGGGGTCTCCGCCCCCCAACCCATGAGCATGAGCAGGTGAGTGAGAGAGACATTGAGAGCAGGAGAGACAGCCAGCCCCCACCCACCCTCAGGCCGGGTGCCAGCCACCTGCCACCTCAGGGTCCCTGCCTGTCACTCTCAGATCAACACGGGCTGGTGTGATGTCTGGAGACTGCAGGGGGGGAGGGACCGCAGACAAAGATGGCAGTGCGCTCTGCCCCCTGGGTGGCCATGGGGGGGGAGGGTCTGTCAGACCCAGACCCCTTGCACCCGCCCCCCCCCGCCCCCAGCTCTCTCAGATCTGGAAATCTCTGCCACACTTGGTGACTGACAAAGCACCTGGGCGAGGCCATTCTATAGCCTGTGGCTTCTTAAAGGGGGTGGGGGGTCACTGGTGTCACAGAGAACTGTTAAGGTCACTGTCCCCACCAGAGGTGCAGCCTGGCCCTGGGTCCTGATCCCCCCCTTGCCCTGGGCTGTCTCCTGGGCGGCCCCTTCCCTGTCTCCTGACTGCTTCCTCACCACCACCACCATGAGCCTCTAACTCTGTGAGCTGGACCTGCCAGGAGCCACAGAAGTCAGAGGTCAGCGTGGACAGACCCTGAGGGCCTGGTGGCCCCCTCCCCCGAGGAGGGCGGGTTCCAGGTGGGGGTGGGGGCTGTGCTCTCTGCCTCCCTCAACAACCCCCCCATGCAGACGGGAAGGTCTCCCTCCTGACACACAGCACAGTCCAGACAGTGCAGGTATGGAGGCTGCGTGGCTTGTCACACACCTTCCCTTGTTGAGTGAGGGCCGCCACAGTGGACCCTGGGGCCAGAGCCTGCAGATGAGAACTAGGAGGAGGAGGAGGAGGCGGGAGCAGGCTGGTGGGGCATCGGAGGCTCCAGCAGAGTCAGGCCACCTGGTGAGGCACTGGGCCCAGGATGTGGAGGGAGGGAGGACGCCAGCAGTAGCGCAGGAGCTGGCGGTGGCCCCAGGTGCAAGGCCCTCGGGTCAGGCTCACGTCGTCCAGCCCCACCGTCCCGGGGTGCCCGCGCCGCCTCTCGCCCTTGAAGATGACCCTGGGAGGGGGCATGGGGTCAGGACCCCCACGGTGCGGGCCATGGGGACATGTGGGGAGGGAACGCGAGTGACAGGGCCTCCAGCCAGTGAGTGACTGTTCAAGACGGGGGTGGGGGGCACGCAGCACAGCACACAGGTCACCATGTGCAAGGACCCGGGTTCAAGTCCCTGCTTCCCTCCTGCAGGGGGGAAGCTTCATCAGGGCTGCTGTGTCTCTCCCCCTCTCTTTCCCTTTCCTCTCTCTCATTCTCTCTGCCATCATCAGCATCATCAGCATTTTTTAAAATATTTATTTTCCCTTTTGTTGCATTTGTTTTGTTGTAGTTATTATTGTTGTGTTGTTATTGATGTCATCACTGTTGGATAGGACAGAGAGAAATGGAGAGAGGAGGGGAAGACAGAGAGGGGGAGAGAAAGACAGACACCTGCAGACCTGCTTCACCGCCTGTGAAGTGACTCCCCTGCAGGTGGAGAGCCGGGGGGCTCGAACTGGGATCCTTACGCCGGTCCTTGAGCTTTGCGCCACGTGCGCTTAACCCGCTGCGCTACCGCCCAGCTCCCATCATCATCATCATCATG